>NC_086102.1:111694735-111794735 GCF_963921235.1 Mobula hypostoma | reverse complement strand
AGAGCCGGTCCATCAGTGAGCACTCTCATCACCCAGAACGTGCCCTCTGCTCATCACCACCATCAAACACAAATTACAGGAGCCTGAAGACACACACTCGAAGTTTCAGGGGCAGATTCTTCCCCTCCGCCATCAGCTTCCTGAATGGTGATGAGCCCATGAACACTTCCTCACTATTTTTGCTCTCTTTTCGCACCATGTATTTATTTATTTCAATATATTTCTTGTTATAACCTCTTAATTGTTGATGTATGGCCATGTACTGCTGGAAAAAACCCCCAAAAAAATCATAACATATGTTGGTGATAATAAACCTAATTCTACCCTGTTCCTGATCCTGATCCTGATCCTGATCCTGTTCCTGATCCTGTTCCTTATCCTGATCCTGATCCTGATCCTGATCCTGATCCTGATTCTGTTCCTGATTCTGTTCCTGTTCCTGTTCCTGTTCATGTTCCTGTTCATGTTCCTGATCCTAATCCTGATCCCGATCCTGATCCTGATCCTGACCCTGACCCTGACCCTGATCCTGGTTCATACCTGCCGTGATCTGCAGGTCAGAGGGGTCACTGTCTCACTGTGTTTCTGCTCTCTGCAGCTGAAGTGTTATCACAAGAGATACCAAAGCCCTGCCCGTGAAATTGTGTTCCGTGTGCAGTTCCACACGTGTGCCATCCATGAGCTTGGAGTAGTGTTTGGCAAAGAGGACCTCGATGCTGCCTTTAAAGGTGAGACCAATAAGGGAGGTGTTATTTTTAAAGATGAGCTTTATTTGTCACGTGTACATCGGAACGTTCAGTGAAGTGCCTGGTTTGCATCAACACGGTACACGGTACACGGTACACGGTACACGGTACACGGATGTGCTGGGGGCTGCCTTCCAGTGTTGCCACACTTCTGCTGACAACATACATGTCCACAACTCACTAACCCCTACCCATACACTTTGGAGTGTGGGAGGAAGCCAGAGCACCCGGAGGAAACCCATATACTCACGGGGCGAATGTACAAACTCCTTACAGACAGTGACAGGAATGGAGCATTTAAAACCACTCTAACATCAATTTAACCTTTTCCTTTCATGTAGTTGCCCATTTTCATTTCATCCATGTGTCTATTTTATATGTCTCTAACGTAACTGTCTACCACTGCGTTCCACACACCCACCGCTCTGAGTAAAAAAACTATCTCTAACATACACCCTGTACTTTCCTCCCATCACCATGAAATTACACCCCATTGTAGTGGCCATTTCCCCCCAGGAAAAAAGTCTCTGGCTCCCCCCTCTATCTAAGTCTCTTATCGTTTTGTACACCTCTATCAAGTCACCTCTCATCCTCCTTCGTGTCAAAGAGAAAAGCCCTAGTTCACTCAACCTATCCCCATACGACATGCTCTCTAATCCTGGCAGCATCCTGGTAAATCTCCTCTGCACCCTCTCGAAAGCTTCCACATCCTTCCAATAATGAGGTGACCAGAACTGAACACAATTCTCCAAGTGAGGTCGAACCAGTTTTTATGCAGCTCCAACATTACCTTGTGGCTCTTGAACTAAATCTCCTGATTAATGAAGGCTAACACACCATATGCCTTCTTGACCATCCTATAAACTTGCGTAGCATCTTTGAAGGATCTACAGATGTGGACCCCAAGGTCCCTCTGTTCCTCCACACTGCTAGGAATCCAGCATTAACCCTGTACTTCTGCCTTCAAATCCGACCTTCCACAATGAATCACTTCACACTTTTCTGGATTGAGCGGCAGCTGCCCCCTGAAACTCCCACCCTGAAGGATGTTGCCAACCCCATTCCTCCCTTCCCCACCAGCAGGAGGGAGAGGTTGCCAGGACAGAGCCCTTGTGTTAAAGAAGTCAGCCCAAGTTCCTGTCAGTCCGGCACTCTCACACTCCAAGTTAACTCCTCGGGACACTCCCAGCACTCACTGTTGCTGCAGAATAACCATCCCTCTCTCTCCTGTCGTGGAGCCCCACGGCATAGAAGCAGGCCCCTCAGCCCATTGCATCCATTCGTCCATTCCATCTTATGTTGCCCAGCAGTCTGCTCGTGTTTGACCCATAGCCCTCTAAACCTGTCCTATCCACGTACTTTTCAACCTGCCTTTCAACTTTCCAACACGCCCACCTTAACCTCTATTTCTGGCAACCTGTTCCAAACCTCTATCATCCTCTGTGTGAACAAGCTGCTCCTGGTGTCCCCCTTGCCTCTGACTGTAAACCTATGGCCTCATGTTTTCAGCAGCCCCCTGCAGGGAAAAAGACGATCTGCTTTCACACTGTCTATGCCCTTGTCTACCTCTATCAGCTCCCCACTCGATCTCCTACATTCCAGAGAATAAACTTCTTGTCTACACAAAATACTCTGCAGATGCTGGGGTCAAAGCAACGCTCACAACACGCTAGAGGAACTCAGCAGGTTGGGCAGCATCCGTGGAAATGATGAGTCGACGTTTCGGGCCGGACCCCTTCATCAGGACTGTAGAGGGAAGGGGCAGAGGCCCTATAAAGAAGGTGGGGGGAGGGTGGGAAGGAGAAGGCTGGTAGGTTCCAGGTGAAAAACCAGTAAGGGGAAAGATAAAGGGGTGGGGGAGGGGAGGCAGGGAGGTGATAGGCAGGAAAGGTGAAGAGGGAATAGGGGAAAACACAATGGGTAGTAGAAGGAGGCGGAACCATGAGGGAGGTGATAGGCAGCTGGGGGAGGGGGCAGAGTGACATAGGGCAGCGGTCAATGAAACGAAGGTACCTGGGATCCACGCTGGGCCCGAACTGGGAGGCCTGGAACCGGAGCTGGAATCCCTGCGGTAACAGATGGCGGCGGAGACACATTCCCAGGAAGGAGACGTGGCTGTGGTAGCGGGTCTGGGTCAGGACCAGGCCTCCCAGTTCGGGCCCAGCGTGGATCCCAGGTACCTCCGTTTCATTGACTGCTGCCCTATGTCACTCTGCCCCCTCCCCCAGCTGCCTATCACCTCCCTCATGGTTCCGCCTCCTTCTACTACCCATTGTGTTTTCCCCTATTCTTTCTTCACCTTTCCTGCCTATCACCTCCCTGCTTCCCCTCTTCCACCTCTTTATCTTTCCCCTGACTGGTTTTTCACCTGGAACCTACCAGCCTTCTCCTTCCCACCCTCCCCCCACCTTCTTTATAGGGTCTCTGCCCCTTCCCTCTACAGTCCTGACGAAGGGTTCCGGCCCGAAACATTCACTGTTTGTTTCCACGGATGCTGCCTGACCTGCTGAGTTCCTCCAGCGTGTTGTGACTTCTTGTCTACACCACCTCTCTTTGGTACCCGGGCCCCCCGAAACTGGGCAACATCCTTGTAAGTTTTTTCTGTATTTCTTTTCTGAAGATGACAGATTTGCCGAAAACTCCAAGGTCGAATTCATCTTCTCCTTTGGTCCGGAAAAGATACAAGGTAAGATTTCAACGACGGACACCTGTGCAGCGAGGAATCCTGCTGTGGTCACCACTCAGTCCATTGGGTCTGGACTAGCTCGGCGTGAGAATGATACAGTCACTCCCACTCCCTGCCCTCTCTCCTCACACACCCTTCTCAACTCTACACCCCTACCCTTCCCTCGGTGTGGGAGAAAGGGCCCCCTCATCTTCCTCTGCTTTCTTTAGCCAATCACCTTCCCTCTGTATCGCCTGCTCCAACACTTGCCCCACCCCCTCGATCTCCTCTTTCTGTATCATTCCTGATAGAGTCATTGAGTCAAAGAGCACCGCAGCTCAGAAACAGGCCATTCGGCCCATCTGGTATGTACCAAACCATTATTCTGCCTAGTCCCATCAACCTGTCCCTGAACCTGTCCTCCATACTCCTCCCATCGACGTACTTATCTAAACTTCTCTACAATGTCAAAATCAAACCCACATCGATCACTTCTGCGGATAGTTCGTTCCACTCTCAGCACTCTCTTGAGTAAAGAAATTTCCTTTCAGGGTCCCTTTAAATATTTTACCTCTAGTTCTTGTTTCATCCAACCTCGGTGTAAAAAGCCTATTTATACCCCTCATAATTTTGTATACCTCTATCAAATCTCCCCTCATTCCCCTACGCTCCAGGGAAAAAAGTCCAAACCGATTCAACATTTCCCTATAACTCCAGTCCCGGCAATATCCTTGTAAATTTTCTCAGCATTCCTTTAATCTTATTGAAATTATTCTTGGAGGTCCCACACAGACACTGACCCTCACTGGAGGACAGTCCCACACACACACTGACCCTCACTGTGCGACAGTCCCACACACACACACTGACCCTCACTGGGGGAAGGTCCCACACACACACTGACCCTCACTGGGGGAAGGTCCCACCCACACACTGACCCTCACTGTGGGACAGTCCCACGCACACACTGACCCTCACTGGGGGAAGGTCCCACCCACACACTGACCCTCACTGTGGGACAGTCCCACACACACACTGACCCTCACTGGAGGACCGTCCCACACCACTGACCCTCACTGGGGGACAGTCCCACACACACACTGACCCTCACTGGGGGACGGTTCCACACACACACTGACCCTCACTGGGGGACAGTCCCACACACACACTGACCCTCACTGGGGGACGGTTCCACACACACACTGACCCTCACGGGGGGACGGTCCCACACCACTGACCCTCACTGGGGGACAGTCCCACACACACACTGACCCTCACTGGGGGAGGGTCCCACACACACACTGACCCTCACTGGGGGACGGTCACACACACACACTGACCCTCACTGGGGGACAGTCCCACACACACACTGACCCTTGCTGTGCGACAGTCCCACACACACACACTGACCCTCACTGTGCGACAGTCCCACACACACACACACTGACCCTCACTGGGGGACAGTCCCACACACACACTGACCCTCACTGTGCGACAGTCCCACACACACACACTGACCCTCACTGGGGGAAGGTCCCACACACACACTGACCCTCACTGGGGGAAGGTCCCACCCACACACTGATTCTCACTGGGGGACAGTCCCACACACACACTGACCCTCACTGGGGGAGGGTCCCACACACACACTGACCCTCACTGGGGGACGGTCACACACACACACACTGACCCTCACTGGGGGACGGTTCCACACACACACTGACCCTCACGGGGGGACGGTCCCACACACACACTGACCCTCACTGGGGGACGGTCCCACACACACACTGACCCTCACTGGGAGACGGACCCACACATACACTGACCCTCACTGGGGTCAGTCCCACACACACACTGACCCTCACGGGGGGACGGTCCCACACACACACTGACCCTCACTGGGGGACGGTCCCACACACACACTGACCCTCACTGGGAGACGGACCCACACATACACTGACCCTCACTGGGGTCAGTAACACACACACACTGACCCTCACTGGGGGACGGTCCCACACACACACACACTGACCCTCACTGGGGGACAGTCCCACACACACACTGACCCTCACTGGGGTCAGTCCCACACACACACTGACCCTCACTGGGGGACGGTCCCACACACACACACTGACACTCACTGGGAGACAGTCCCACACACACACTGACCCTCACTGGGAGACGGACCCACACATACACTGACCCTCACTGGGGTCAGTCCCACACACACACTGACCCTCACTGGGGGACGGTCCCACACACACACACACTGACCCTCACTGGGGGACGGTCCCACACACACACTGACCCTCACTGGGGTCAGTCCCACACACACACTGACCCTCACTGGGGGACGGTCCCACACACACACACACTGACCCTCACTGGGGGACAGTCCCACACACACACTGACCCTCACTGGGGTCAGTCCCACACACACACTGACCCTCACTGGGGGATGGTCCCACACACACACTGACCCTCACTGGGGGACGGTCCCACACACACACACTGACCCTCACTGGGGGACAGTCCCACACACACTGACCCTCACTGGGGGACGGTCCCACACACACACTGACCCTCACTGTAAGAGTGTTGTTATTCCTGCTAAGTGTGGGTTTTGGGGATCAGCTGATGTGTCTCTCTCATGGAGTCTTCCTGTGCGCTACTGGTGTCAGGAATGGAGCACCTGGAGAACGGCCCGAGGGTGTCCGTCGATTTCAACAGCGGCGATCCTTTGATGAGATGGGATTCCTATGAGAACTTTAACGCCGAGGTGGAACCGAGCGGAGAGGGTAAGGGAAGCTGGGGGTAGGTGGGTCCGGCTGGTTGGACAGTGGGGAGGGGGGAGTGGGAATGGCCCACTAGGCTCCCCGTCTCCTCGCCCTGCAGCAAGAGCACCTGGGACCTGCCCCCGGCTTGGGGGGCCAGGAGGAGGGAGGGATCCGCCTTTGGAGGGGGCTGTTGTTCGCTAATGCAGGGTCCGCCGTATTCTACTTTCTGATCCCTCATCCCCACGACCCTCTCCTCAGGAGTCAAAGTTCAAGGCTTATGATCGACTGACATGTTGTGGCATGATGTCTGACCCTTTCCCCGCACTCCTCGCCCCTTCACCATACTCCTCCCTCTTCACCATCCCCCCTTCACCCTCAGCCTCTTCCCTGCCCAGTCCCCAAGCCCACCTCTCAACTGCCCCCTCCCTCCATCTCCACTTCACTCCCTCCCCTCCCCTCGCCCTTCTCCCCTCCCCGGTTCTCACCATTCGACCCATCGAGTTGCTCCACCATATCATCATGGCTGTTTGATTTTCTCTCTCCCGACACCATTCTCCTGGCTTCTCACCATAAGCTGAGACACCTTTACTAATCAAGTAAATGTCAATGTCAGCATTAAATAAACCCAGTGACTAGGCCTCCACAGCCGTCCATTACAATGAATTACACAGCATCCTCTGGCTAAAGAAATTACTCCTCATCTCTGTTCCAGAGGAGTGTCCATCTATTCTGGTGGTGTGTCCTCAGGTCCTAGACTTGCCCATTATTGGAAACATCCTCTGCATATCTACTCTATCTAGGCCTTTCAATATTCTATATGTTTTAATGAGGTCCCCCTCATTCTTCTAAACTCCAGTAGGTGCAGATCCAGAGCCATCAGACACTCCTAATATATTAACTCATTCATTCCCAAAACCATTCTTGTGAATCTCCTCTGGACCCTCTCCAATGCCAGCACGTCCTTTCTTCAATGAGGGGCCCAAAACTGCTCACAATACTTCAGTACACAATTCTTCCTCTGATTACTCCTCCCCTCCTCCCCCTCCCTAACACCTCCTCTCATTTCACTTCCCGTTCACCCTCTTCCACCAAAACCCCTCCCCTCCCCTCCCCTCTCCCCTTGCCCCTTCCCCTCCTCCTCCCTATACTCCCCTGCCTCCCCCTCCCTCACTCCCTTCCCTCTCATTTTTACCCTCCCTCTCCTCCACTAACACTCCTTACAGCTCTCCCCTGGTCTTCCTCTTCCCCACTTCCCCTTCTCCTTGTCCCTTCTCTCCCCATACCACTCACCTCATCCCCAAACCTCTTTCATCCCTCCTCCTTCACCTACCCCATTCTCATGCTTCCCATATACCTCTCCTTTACCCCTCCCCCCGTATTTCCCCTCCCACCTCTCTCCCTTTCTCTTCTCTCTGTACCTCCCCACTCCTGCCTTTCCCACTGCCCCCCCTCACCCCCTCCCTCCTCTCTCTGCCCCTGTTCCTGGCTCACACCCGCTCAGCCCTCACGCCCTCCCTCCCTCCCTCCCTCCAGAGACTGTAACTGGACCCCCGAGCTGGTGTCAGTGGTCCAGACGGGTGCCCAGCAGAGACAGCAGGGTGCGGAAACGCAGTCATCTTTCAGACAGCTGGGTGTCTGCTGCCTCCCATTCACTGGGGGGGTCTGGTGGTGGGGGTCTCATCCCTCTCCCCACCATCTCCACTTGGGGTTACCAAGGCAACAGCCACATGGTTCTGGGAAGCATGGGAGAGATTGAGATCTCATCTCAGTGGGATCTTCTCCCCACCCCAGTAACTGGATCACAGCCGGGGCAAGGCGCGTGGCACCCAAGCTGACTCCAACTTCAGAGGGGTGGTTGGGGTATGTTGCTTGAATGGTCCTGGCCTGAAAGAGCCCCCTTTCCCCGCAGAGATGTAGAACATAGAACTCTACAGTGTAGTGGAGGCCTTGTGGCCCTCGATGTTGTGCTGTCTTTTTAACCTACTCGTAATCTAACCCCTCTCCCCACATAGCATTCCATTATCCTATCATCCATGTGTTTATGTAAGAATGTCTTAGTCCTGGATAGAGTGAGAAGAAGACGGAGAGAGAAGGGGTAATGGGAGGGTAAGGATGGAGCAGGTGGAGAGGGAGCAGAGGGAGAGGGAGATTCAGGGGTGGAGAGGGGTGAGGGGGGTGGAGAGGGCTGGAGTGGGGTGGTGAGGGGAAGGAAGAGAAAGGAGGGGAGAGAGAGGGGCTGAATAGGAGGGAGAGATGGAGAAGGAGAAAGAAGGGTGGTGGGGAATGGAGTAGGGGAGAGGGATTGAGAGGGGCAGAGGGGGAGGGAAAGTATGATGCTCCCTCAGTACTACCTTCCTCAACACTGTGAAGCTGCCTCCTGTAGTGCCTCCTCCCTGCCCACAGCATCAGGACTTAACGTACTGACAGGGACTGGGAACTGGTATGAGGCAGAGAGCGAAGAGTGGGAATGAAGGGGCCCTCGGGGTGCTGGTCAGTGCCTGGTGGGTATGGTAGACAGTGATGCTTGGGACCCAGCTGTTTACAACTGGAATGAGGATCGGGCTGAGGCAGGCCTGAATGCGGAGACTATTTCTCTAGTTAGGCCGCTTCTGGAGTATTGCAGATAGATCGGGTCATCCCGGGAAGGATGTCGAGGCTTTGGAGAGGGAGTTTACCAGGATGTTGCCTGGATCAGAGGGCATGGGCTATAACGAGAGGTTGGACAAATATTGGGTTGTTTTCTCTGGAGTAGCAGAGGCTAAGGGGAGATCTGATAGAGATTTATAAGATTATGAGAGGCATAGACAAAGTAGACAGATAATATCTTTTTCCCAGGAGTGAAATGTCTTATACCGGGGGGGTGGGGATGGTGTAGGCATTTAAGGTGAGGGTGGTAATTTCAAAGGAGATGTGAGGGGCAAGTATTTTACACAGAGAGTGGTGGGGGGGTGGGTGCCTGGAATGAGCTGTCTGGGGTGGTGGTAGAGGCCAATACATTAGGGACTTGTAAGAGATGTTTAGATAGGCACATGAATGGGAGGAAAATGGAAAGATATGGACATTGTGTAGGCGGAAGAGATTAGTTAGGTTGCCAGTTTTATTACTAATTTATTTGGTTTGGCACAACATAGTGAGCTAAAAGGTCTGTTCCTGTGCTGTACTCGTCTATGTTCTTAAAATAAAAACTAAAAACTAATGCAGATGCTGGAACTTTGTAACTATAATGGTGATTGTTGGAAATGTTCAACAGGTGAGGCGGCGTCCATGAGGAGAGAAACAGAGTTTGCGTATCAGAATGGAGACCCATTGTCAGACCTGGGAAAGAGAGATAAAAGAGGTAATTAATGTCGAATGGGTGTGACGGACGGGACGAAGTGACAGACAGGTGTCGAAGGATATGAGCCAAACACAGTTCAATGCAACTAGCTTAGGTGGGCACTTTTCCCAGCATAGACTAGTTTGGCCAAAGGGCTTTGGTCCAGAGCATGGGCCCCATGGAGCGTAGTGGCCCTGTTTATGCCTTTCATTTATTATTTTAAATTTTTTTAAAACTTCATTTGTCGAATGTACATCAAGACATTGAAATATACAATGAACTGCATTATCTGCATCAATGACCAACACCGTCCGAGGATGCGCTGGGGGCAGCCCACAAGTGTTGCCACGCTTCCGGCGCTAACATAGCATGCCCACAACTGACTAGCCCCAACCCATACGTCTTTGGATTGTGGAAGGAAAGGGGATACCCGGTTACTTTATTGTAACTTATAGTCCATTTTATGCTTTGCACAGTATTGCTGCCTTAAAGCAACAAACTTGTAAATGATAATAAACTGCAACCGGTACAGCTTTGGATTGAGGGAGCAAATTGAAGTGCTGAGAGGAATTCCACGTGGTCACTGGGAGAACGTACAAACGCCCTGCATTAGAATATAAGGCATAGGAGCAGAATTAGGTTATCGGCCTGTCGACGCCACTCCACCATTCCATAATGGCCAATCCATTTTCCCTCTCAACCCCATTCTCCTGCCGTCCTCCCGTAAGCTTTGAAACCTTGACTATTCAAAAACCTATCAACCTTCCTATTAAATAGACTTGACCTCCACAGCCGCCTGTTGGAATGACTTCCACAGATTCACCAGCCTCTAACTAAAGAAATTCCTCCTCATCTCTGTTCTAAATGGACGTCCCTCTATTCTGAGGCTGTGTCCTCTGGTCCTAGAGTCACCCACCATAGGAAATCTCCTCTCCACACCCACTCTCTGTGGGCCTTTCAATATTTGATATATTTCATTGTGATCCACCCCCCCCCCATTCTTCTACACACCAGCAATTACAGGCCCAGAGCCATCAAATGCTCCTCATACATTAACCCTTGCATTCCTGTGATCATCTCAGCAACCTCTTCTGGACTCTCTCCAATGCCAGCTTACCTTTTCTTAGATAAGGGGCTCAATACTGCTTACGATACTTCGTGTGATCTGACTAATGCTCTATAAAGCCTCAGCATTACATCCTTGCTCTTTCAAACAGCGGTAGGAGTTGAACCCCGATTGCTGATTGGCTAGCGCTATAAAGCGTTACTCTAACCAAGGGGCTGAATGGCTTTTTCCCTGTGAACCCCCATTACATTGCAGGCGAGGGTCCCTGCCTGATAACTTGTGCTGTCGAAAGCTGGTGGACTTCAGAATATCTCACTAAGGGGGATCGAACACTGTGGAAGAGTTCTCCGAACTGCCTGTTGCATAAATTGGGAGTGCTTATTATGGAAGAGGTCAGGAAATCAGGTTTATCTAATTATACAGATCATAGAACATAGAACATAGATCATATAATATAGAACATAGAACATAGATCATATAACATAGAGCATTGAACATAGAACATAGAGCATATCACATACAGCATTGAACATATAACATAGAGCATTAAACATAGAACATAGATCATATAACATAGAGCATTGAACATAGAACATAGATCATATCACATAGAACATGGAACATAGAAAATGAAACATAGATTATAGAACATAGAACAGTACTGGGTCAAACCTTTAACATAGTCTAAGATCCATCTAATTCCTCCCTCCTACATAACCCTCCATTTTTCACTCTACCATGTACCTATCCAAGAGTTTCTTAAATGTCAGTAATGTACCTATCTCCACCTCCACCACCACCCCTGGCAACACGTTACACACAGCCACCACTCTCTGTGTTAAAATCCTACCTCCGACTTCCATCCAATCGCACTAAAGTTGTATTAGCCATTTCTACCCTGGGAAGAAGCCACCTCTATCAAGTCAGCTCTCATCCTCCTTTATTCCAAAGCGGAAAGCTCCAGCTCACTCAGCTTATCCTCATACGACATGCTGTCTGATCCAGGCAGCATCCTGGCTTTCTTCCTATAATGAGGTTACCAGAACTGAACATAATACTCCAAGTGTGGTCAAACCAGGATTTTATAGAGCTGCAACATTACCTCTTGAACTCAATTCCCCGACTAATCAGCTTCTTAACCACCCTATCAACTTACACAGCATCTTTGCAGGATCTATGGAGATAGACCCCAAGATCCCTTTGGATCCTCCTCACTGCTAAGAATCCTGCCATTAATCTTGTACTCTTCCTTCAAATTCAACCTTCCAAAGTGAATGATTTCACACATTTATGGATTAAACTGCATCTGCCACTTGTTGGCCCAGCTCTGCGTCATATCAGTGCTGCTAGGGTAAAATAAAAAGTGTATCAACACAGTTCCCTGATAAGACAGTGGCAGAATGAGGCCATTTGGCCTATCAGGTCTGTTCCACCATTCAACCATGGCTGATTTATTATCCCTCTCAACCCCATTCTTCTGCTTTCTTCCCTGAACCTTACTAATTAAAAACTTTTCAAACTCTGCTTTAAATATACCCAATGACTTGGTCTGCATAGCTGTCTGTGGCAATGACTTCCACAGATTCACGACCCTCCAGTAAAGAAATTCCTCCTCATCTCTGTTCTGAGGTTCTATTCTGAGGTTTTGCCCCACTATAGGAAAAATCCTCTCCACATCCACTCTATTTAGGCCTTTCAAAAAAACTGACCTGACAATTATCTTTTGAGGGAGATTGTTTAAATTTAAGAGCCCGACAGAAGACGGCCTGAGAGCTTGAGCAGGATTATAAAACGAAAGCAGTACTGTGATTTACTCTGATCCCAGACCATTGAG
Source organism: Mobula hypostoma (assembly GCF_963921235.1). NCBI lineage: Eukaryota > Metazoa > Chordata > Chondrichthyes > Myliobatiformes > Myliobatidae > Mobula > Mobula hypostoma. The sequence continues at coordinate 111,782,331 of NC_086102.1, read as the reverse complement.
AACTTTAAAATCAATTCTGAAAGATGCAGTGCAGGATGGGAGTGATGTGTTCCCTTATCCTGGTTTTGATTAAAGGTCTCACAGCAACATTCTAAATGAGCTGACGTTTGTCAGTGGGTTGCTTTGGAAGGCCGTAAAAAGTGCATTGCAGTATTCTTGTCTATTCGATATAAAGGTGTGATTTAGTTTTTCAGTGCCATTACGTGACACAATGGACATATTGTACTTCTGCTGTGTTTCTGAAGTGTAGAAATGCTGAGCTGGTCATGTTCTTTATGTGGGATTTAAAATTCAAATCTGAATCAAGGATATCAAAGGTTCAAAGGTGCAAAGGTTCATTTTATTATCAGAGTATGTATGCAGGATACAACTCTGAGACTTGTCTTCCCCAGATAGCCATAGAGTACAGAAAACCATATATGTAGTCGAAAGAAAGAAATCATCCCCCCCACCACATGAAAAGAAAAAGAAACAAAAACTCGCAAACCCCAAAACCCCTCCCTCGCACAAAAACTAACAGATCACCCAAACCCCTGGCCCGCCGGCTGTCCCTCCGACAGCAGTGACTCGAGCCAGCGGTCACTCCGATGGCAGCAGCACAAACCAGTGGTCCCTCCAAGGTCCGTGTCTGGAACCAGCAGACCTTCCGAGGAAAGTGACTGGAACCAGCAGCCTCTCTGACAGCAGTGATTAGATTATGAGAACACTCAGTCCTCTTCTACTGTCATTTAGAAATGCATACATGCATTAAGAAATGATACAATGTTTTTCCGAAGTGATATCACAGAAAACAGGACAGACCAAAGACTAACACTGACAGAACCATATAATTATAACATATAGTTACAGCAGTGCAAAGCAATACCATAATTTGATGAAGAACAAACCATGGGCACGGCAGAAAAAAGTCTCGAAGTCCCTAATCGATCGACTCCCGAGTCCCCAATAGCAGGCGGCAAAAGGGAGAAACTCCCTGCCATAAACCTCCAGGCACCATCAACTTGCCGATGCCTTGGAAGCAGATGACCACAGCCGACACTGAGTCCATCCATCCGAAAACTTCGAGCCTCCGACCAGGACCTCAGATACAGCCTCCTGAGCACCATCCTCTGCCGAGCGCCTTCGACCTCACCCCGGCCGCTGAAACACGCAAAGCCGAGGATTTCGGGACCTTCTGCTCCGGAGGTTCCGGTTACCACACAGTAGCAGCGGCAGCGAAGCAGTCATTTCAGAAGTTTTCCAGATGTTCTGTTGTGTTCTCACGTCCATCTCCATCAAATCAGAATTTTGCACGGTCCCCTACTTGACAGATAACAGATATTCATCACCGGAGAGGCTGCGCGCGCTGTCGTTGCGCCGCCATCTTCTCCTCCTGATTCAAACCAGCGTCCCCTCCAAGGATAGTGACTCGAACCAACAGCCTCTCCGAGAACAGAGAATCACCCAGGCTTATTACTTCTTATTTCACAAGGGGAGCCAAGTTCCCAAGTTTATCAACAAGTTCATCTCTTTTGGCTTTGAGACCAAGCAAAAGTATTTCAGTTTTATCTTCATTTAGTTTTAGGAATTATTGCTCATCCACTTGTTTATCGTAGCCATACCAGAAGTCAGGGAAGATAGGGTGTTATCATCGTGTGGCTCAACTAAGATATACAATTATGTGTCATCTGCATAACTGTGGAAATCAAGTGCATGCTCCCCCTTGGTGTCTCCTAAGGGGCAAAGACAGCTTCCCTGAGCAGCTGCAAAAAGTACATTCTCTTAGAAAATTGGTCTCCAAAACAGACAAAAATCGAAACCAATTGAGGGCGTTACCAGAGAGGCCAACCGATTTCTCAAGGCGAATTAGGAGAATATTGCGGTCAATTGGGTTGAAAGTAGCAGGTGTAGAAGAATTAGAACAGGGATTTGCTTGGCATCAGTGCTGAGCCCGAGGTTCCTGACAAGTTTGGTAAGGGCTGTCTCCGTGCCATGGTTTTCTCTAAAACTTAACCGAAACTTTTCTACAGTAGTGTTTCCATTTAGAAAGCAGAGTTGGATGAAATTGACTTTCTGAAGAATCTTGCCCAGGAAGGGAAGATTTGATATGGATCTGTAGTTAGTATCTCATTAACAAAGTTTCATAGTGAAGTACTAGCTATCAAACGATATCCTATAGGCTTCAATGGGATTCCCCCCTCATTCTTCTAAACTTCAATGAGTAAAGACCTAGAGGCATCAAATGATCCTCATGCATTAACCCTTTTACTCCCAGGATCATTCTCGCAAACCTCCTCTGAAGCCTCTCCAATACCAGCACATCCTTTCTTAGATAAAGGGACCAAAACTGCTCACTATACTCCAAATGTGTTCTGACCAATGACTAATGAAGTCTCAGAAAGGGTGCAGATAGTACTGAGGCAGGAAACTTCCTCTGTGTAATGAGGAGGTGCACACAGTATCATTGGCTGTTGAGGGGTAAGTGATGTGGAATATAGTCACTCAAATGAAAATCAATCTAGCCAAAATAATTTTGTTAGAAAGTTGAACAGCAAGGAGGAGTATTGAGGAACAGTAAGATGGTGGACAGATGAAGTAGTGCAATAGTGAGGAGATAGAGGGGTTAGAGAAAGAGAGCAGAGTGGGAGGAGAGAGGGAAAAGTAGTGGGAGGGAGAGAGAATGGAAGATAGAAAGAGAGAGATAGAGAGGGAGAGAATGAGGGAGAGGGGGAAGAGAGTAAAAAAGAGAGTGAGGAGGATGCAGAGAAAGAGAGACAAAGAGGAGGGTAGAGAGAGAGGCAATAGCCATATACTGTATAGATATATAAAGTGAGTGAGAAAGAGTTTGAGAGAGGAGGGAGCACAGAAAGAGACAGAGACTGAGGCAGTTAGAGAGAGTGTGTCCGTGAGAGAGGGAGAGAGAAAGAGAATGAAGCTGGAAATGACGGAGAGAATATGAGAGGGCAGAGAGAGAGAGAGAGAGAGAGAGAGAGGAATGAGGCAGGAAAGGCAGACTTTGGTTGTTGATGGAGCCTCTGTTCTCACTCTCCCTCCCCATCCAAGCACGGGTGGTGAAGTAACTAGAAACAGACTTCCTTTCAGTGAGATTCTGCATGAGGCGGGGTATGTTCCAGACCTGACTCCAGTTAACCAGCCTGTAATTCAATCCGCCTCCGGCCCATGACTTCACTTGCAGTTTGAGACTGCATCGAAACCAGGAGCCCCTCTGACGTGACAGCAGTGCCCGGCCAAGCTCCCGTCAGTGACACCAGCACCGGGACTGCCAGCAAACACCCTCCCGTATAGCTGCTGCCCTGACGTGACTGGGACACGGGCAAGGAGCTGCGAGTAGCGACAGTGGCTGGGAAGGGTGTGGGGGTGTTGGCAAAAGGCAGGCAGTCTGCACACTCCCAGCAGAGACCAGCCTGCCGTGGCACTGCTCTGCTCCATACAATCCGCCGGTCGGAGTGGGAAGCCTCGGACGAGAAGCTGACGGATAATCCTGTCTGTTGGTGAGACCCCGCTGCCCCACGAAGGTTCCCCACTTGTAACAAGCTGCAGGTACGGAGAGTGAGGGTGGTGTGGGGAGAGGCGCAGTGACGAGGTTGTGAAGCCACTGAGCAGGTGTAGTGGGGAGGGGCCCTCGGGACGGGTTGTAAATAGACCTGCTGCTGGCTCTCAGTGTGTCGTCTCCATAATGAAGCCCACCATTACGGACGTGGTCAGGTGTCCTCTGTGGTGTTGGGCGCTGTGTTCTGTTTTCGACAGTTGCGACCAAGTTTGCTTGTGTGACGCATGAATATTCAGTGGACAGGAGACAAGTGTCGCAGAGTAGGGAAGAATCCAAAGAGGTACAGTGAGGGGCAAGGCTCAGGTCAGGGGGAGTTCATCAAAGGATTTAACACTGACAGTCACTAGACAGTCCCACACACACACTGACCCTCACTGGGGATGAGTCCCACACACACACTGACCCTCACTGAGGGACAGACCCACACACACACTGACCCTCACTGGGGGATGGTCCCACACACACACTGACCCTCACTGGGGGATGGTCCCACACACACACTGACCCTCACTGGGGAACGGTCCCACACACACACTGACCCTCACTGGGGGACGGTCTCACACACACACACTGACCCTCACTGGGGGATGGTCCCACACACATACTGACCCTCACTGGGGGACGGTCCCACACACACACTGACCCTCACTGAGGGACAGACCCACACACACACTGACCCTCACTGGGGATGGTGCCACACACACACTGACCCTCACTGAGGGACAGACCTACACACACACTGACCCTCACTGGGGGATGGTCCCACACACATACTGACCCTCACTGGGGGACGGTCCCACACACACACTGACCCTCACTGGGGGACGGTCTCACACACACACTGATCCTCACTGACGGACGGTCCCACACACACACTGACCCTCACTGGGGGACAGACCCACACACACACTGACCCTCACTGGGGGACGGTCTCACACACACACACACACACTGACCCTCACTGGGGATGAGTCCCACACACACACTGACCCTCACTGAGGGACAGACCCACACACACACTGACCCTCACTGGGGGATGGTCCCACACACACACTGACCCTCACTGGGGGATGGTCCCACACACACACTGACCCTCACTGGGGAACGGTCCCACACACACACTGACCCTCACTGGGGATGAGTCCCACACACACACTGACCCTCACTGAGGGACAGACCCACACACACACTGACCCTCACTGGGGGATGGTCCCACACACACACTGACCCTCACTGGGGGATGGTCCCACACACACACTGACCCTCACTGGGGAATGGTCCCACACACACACTGACCCTCACTGGGGGACGGTCTCACACACACACACTGACCCTCACTGGGGGATGGTCCCACACACATACTGACCCTCACTGGGGGACGGTCCCACACACACACTGACCCTCACTGAGGGACAGACCCACACACACACTGACCCTCACTGGGGATGGTGCCACACACACACTGACCCTCACTGAGGGACAGACCTACACACACACTGACCCTCACTGGGGGATGGTCCCACACACATACTGACCCTCACTGGGGGACGGTCCCACACACACACTGACCCTCACTGGGGGACGGTCTCACACACACACACACACTGACCCTCACTGGGGACAGTCTCACACACACACTGATCCTCACTGACGGACGGTCCCACACACACACTGACCCTCACTGGGGGACAGACCCACACACACACTGACCCTCACTGGGGGACGGTCTCACACACACACACACACTGACCCTCACTGGGGACAGTCTCACACACACACTGTTCCTCACTGACGGATGGTCCCACACACACACTGACCCTCACAGGGGGACGGTCCCACACACACACTGACCCTCACTGGGGGACGGTCTCACACACACACACTGACCCTCACTGGGGGATGGTCCCACACACATACTGACCCTCACTAGGGGACGGTCCCACACACACACTGACCCTCACTGAGGGACAGACCCACACACACACTGACCCTCACTGGGGATGGTCCCACACACACACTGACCCTCACTGAGGGACAGACCCACACACACACTGACCCTCACTGGGGGATGGTCCCACACACATACTGACCCTCACTGGGGGACGGTCCCACACACACACTGACCCTCACTGGGGGACGGTCTCACACACACACACACACTGACCCTCACTGGGGACAGTCTCACACACACACTGATCCTCACTGACGGACGGTCCCACACACACACTGACCCTCACTGGGGGAGGGTCCCACACACACACACTGACCCTCACTGGGGGACAGTCCCACACACACACTGACCCTCACTGGGGGACGGTCCCACACGCACACACTGACCCTCACTGGGGGACGGTCACACACACACACTGACACTCACTGGGGGAGGGTCCCATACACACACACTGACCCTTACTGAGGGACAGTCTCACACACACACTATTCCTCACTGACGGATGGTCCCACACACACACTGACCCTCACTGGGGGACGGTCCCACACACACACAAACCCTCACTGGGGGACGGTCTCACACACACACACACACTGACCCTCACTGGGGACAGTCTCACACACACACTGTTCCTCACTGACGGATGGTCCCACACACACACTGACCCTCACTGGGGGACGGTCCCACACACACACAAACCCTCACTGGGGGACGGTCTCACACACACACACTGACCATCACTGGGGACAGTCTCACACACACACTGACCCTCGCTGAGGGACAGTCACACATACACACACACTGACCCTCACTGGGGGACGGTCCCACACACACACTGACCCTCACTGAGGGACAGACCCACACACACACTGACCCTCACTGGGGGATGGTCCCACAGACATACTGACCCTCACTGGGGGACGGTCCCACACACACACTGACCCTCACTGGGGGACGGTCTCACACACACACACTGACCCTCACTGGGGACAGTCTCACACACACACTGACCCTCACTGAGGGACGGTCCCACACACACACTGACCCTCACTGGGGGAGGGTCCCACACACACACACTGACCCTCACTGGGGGACAGTCCCACACACACACTGACCCTCACTGGGGGACGGTCCCACACACACACACTGACCCTCACTGGGGGACGGTCACACACACACACTGACCCTCACTGGGGGAGGGTCCCATACACACAAACTGACCCTCACTGGAGGACAGTCCCACACACACACTGACCCTCACTGAGGGACAGACCCACACACACACTGACCCTCACTGGGGGATGGTCCCACAAACATACTGACCCTCACTGGGGGACGGTCCCACACACACACAAACCCTCACTGGGGGATGGTCTCACACACACACACACACACACTGACCCTCACTGGGGACAGTCTCACACACACACTGACCCTCGCTGAGGGACAGTCACACACACACACTGACCCTCACTGAGGGACAGACCCACACACACACTGACCCTCACTGGGGGATGGTCCCACACACATACTGATCCGCACTGGGGGACGGTCCCACACACACACTGACCCTCACTGGGGGACGGTCTCACACACACACACTGACCCTCACTGGGGACAGTCTCACACACACACTGACCCTCACTGAGGTACGGTCCCACACACACACTGACCCTCACTGGGGGAGGGTCCCACACACACACACTGACCCTCAATGGGGGACAGTCCCACACACACACTGACCCTCACTGGGGGACGGTCCCACACACACACACTGACCCTCGCTGAGGGACAGTCACACACACACACTGACCCTCACTGGGGGACGGTCCCACACACACACACTGACCCTCACTGGGGGACGGTCCCACACACACACTGTCCCTCACTGAGGGACAGTCCCACACACACACTGACCCTCACTGGGGGGACAGTCCCACACACACACTGACCCTCACTGGGGGGCGGTCCCACACACACACACACACACACTGACCCTCACTGGGGGACAGTCCCACACACACACACTGACCCTCACTGGAGGACAGTCCCACACACACACACACTGACCCTCACTGGAGGACTGTCCCATGCACACACTGACCCTCACTGGGGATGAGTCCCACACACACACTGACCCTCGCTGAGGGACAGTCACACACACACACTGACCCTCACTGGGGGACGGTCTCACACACACACTGACCCTCGCTGAGGGACAGTCACACACACACACACTGACCCTCACTGGGGGACGGTCCCACACACACACACTGACCCTCACTGTGGGACGGTCACACACACACACTGACCCTCACTGAGGGACGGTCCCACACACACTGACCCTCACTGGGGGACAGTCCCACACACACACTGACCCTCACTGGGGGACGGTCCCACACACACACTGACCCTCACTGCGGGACAGTCCCACACACACACACACACTGACCCTCACTGGGGGACGGTCTCACGCCAACACTGACACTCACTGAGGGACGGTCCCACACACACTGACCCTCAATGGGGGACGGTCCCACACACATTGACCCTCACTGGGGGACGGTCTCACACACACACTGACCCTCACTGGGGGACAGACCCACACACACACTGACCCTCACTGGGGGACAGACCCACACACACACTGACCCTCACAGGGGACAGTCTCACACACACACTGACCCTCACTGTGGGACGGTCCCACACACACACGCTGACACTCACTGGGGAACGGTCCCACACACACACTGACCCTCATTGGGGACGGTCACACACACACACTGACCCTCACTGGGGGAGGGTCCCACACACACACGGACCTTCACTGGGGGACAGTCCCACACACACACTGACCCTCACTGGGGGACAGTCCCACACACACTGACCCTCACTGGGGGACAGTCCCACACACACACTGACCCTCACTGAGGGACGGTCCCACACACACTGACCCTCACTGGGCGATGGTCACACACCCACACTGACCCTCACTGGGGACAGTCTCACACACACACTGACCCTCGCTGAGGCACAGTCACACACACACACTGACCCTCACTGGGGGACGGTCCCACACACACACTGACCCTCACTGTGGGACGGTCCCACACACACACACACTGACCCTCACTGGGGGACGGTCCCACACATACACTGAACCTCACTGTGGGACAGTCCCACACACACACTGACCCTCACTGAGGGACGGTCCCACACACACTAACCCTCACTGGGGGATGGTCACACACACACACTGACCCTCACTGGGGGACGACCCCACACACACACTGACCCTCACTGTGGGACGGTCCCACACACACTGACCCTCACTGGGGGACGGTCCCACACACACACAAGGACCCTCACTGGGGGACGGTCACACACACACACGCTGACCCTCACTGGGGGATGGTCACACATACACACTGACCCTCACTGGGGGACAGTCCCACACACACACTGACCCTCACTGGGGGACAGTCCCACACACACACTGACCCTCACTGAGGGAACGGTCCCACACACACACTGACCCTCACTGAGGGAACGGTCCCACACACACACTGACCCTCACTGGGGGATGGTCCCACACACACACTGACCCTCACTGCGGGACAGTCCCACACACACACACACACTGACCCTCACTGCGGGACGGTCTCACGCCAACACTGACCCTCACTGAGGGACGGTCCCACACACACTGACCCTCACTGGGGGATGGTCCCACACACACACTGACCCTCACTGGGGGACGGTCTCACACACACACTGACCCTCACTGGGGACAGTCCCACACACACACTGACCCTCACTAGGGGACAGACCCACACACACACTGACCCTCACTGTGGGACGGTCCCACACACACACGCTGACCCTCACTGGGGAACGGTCCCACACACACACTGACCCTCATTGGGGGACAGTCCCACACACACACTGACCCTCACTGAGGGACAGACCCACACACACACTGACCCTCACTGGGGGATGGTCCCACACACATACTGACCCTCACTGGGGGACGGTCCCACACACACACTGACCCTCACTTAGGGACGGTCTCACACACACACACACACTGACCCTCACTGGGGACAGTCTCACACACACACTGATCCTCACTGATGGACGGTCCCACACACACACTGACCCTCACTGGGGGAGGGTCCCACACACACACACTGACCCTCACTGGGGGACGGTCCCACACGCACACACTGACCCTCACTGGGGGACGGTCACACACACACACTGACCCTCACTGGGGGACAGACCCACACACACAGTGACCCTCACTGGGGGATGGTCCCACACACATACTGACCCTCACTGGGGGACGGTCCCACACACACACAAACCCTCACTGGGGGACGGTCTCACACACACACACTGACCCTCACTGGGGACAGTCTCACACACACACTGACCCTCGCTGAGGGACAGTCACACACACACACACACACTGACCCTCACTGGGGTACGGTCCCACACACACACTGACCCTCACTGAGGGACAGACCCACACACACACTGACCCTCACTGGGGGATGGTCCCACAGACATACTGACACTCACTGGGGGACGGTCCCACACACACACTGACCCTCACTGGGGGACGGTCTCACACACACACTGACCCTCACTGGGGGACAGACCCACACACACACTGACCCTCACTGGGGGACAGACCCACACACACACTGACCCTCACAGGGGACAGTCTCACACACACACTGACCCTCACTGTGGGACGGTCCCACACACACACGCTGACCCTCACTGGGGAACGGTCCCACACACACACTGACCCTCATTGGGGACGGTCACACACACACACACTGACCCTCACTGGGGGATGGTCCTACACACACACGGACCCTCACTGGGGGACGGTCCCACACACACTGACCCTCACTGGGGGACGGTCCCACACACACAAGGACCCTCACTGGGGGACGGTCACACACACACACGCTGACCCTCACTGGGGGATGGTCACACATACACACTGACCCTCACTGGGGGACAGTCCCACACACACACTGACCCTCACTGGGGGAACAGTCCCACACACACACTGACCCTCACTGGGGGATGGTCCCACACACACACTGACCCTCACTGGGGGACAGTCCCACACACACAGTGACCCTCACTGGGGGAACGTTCCCACACACACACTGACCCTCACTGGGGGAACGGTCCCACACACACACTGACCCTCACTGGGGGATGGTCCCACACACACACTGACCCTCACTGGGGGACAGTCCCACACACACACTGACCCTCACTGGGGGATGGTCCCACACACACACTGACCCTCACTGCGGGACAGTCCCACACACACACACACTGACCCTCACTAGGGGACAGACCCACACACACACTGACCCTCACTGTGGGATGGTCCCACACACACACTGACCCTCACTGCGGGACAGTCCCACACACACACACACTGACCCTCACTAGGGGACAGACCCACACACACACTGACCCTCACTGTGGGACGGTCCCACACACACACGCTGACCTCACTGGGGAACGGTCCCACACACACACTGACCCTCATTGGGGATGGTCCTACACACACACGGACCCTCACTGGGGCACGGTCCCACACACACACGGACCTTCACTGGGGGAGAGTCCCACACACACACTGACCCTCACTGGGGGACATTCCCACACACACTGACCCTCACAGGGGGACAGTCCCACACACACACTGACCCTCACTGAGGGACGGTCCCACACACACTGACCCTCACTGGGCGATGGTCACACACCCACACTGACCCTCACTGGGGACAGTCTCACACACACACTGACCCTCGCTGAGGCACAGTCACACACACACACTGACCCTCACTGGGGGACGGTCCCACATACACACTGACCCTTACTGTGGGACGGTCCCACACACACACACACTGACCCTCACTGGGGGACGGTCCCACACACACACTGACCCTCACTGTGGGACAGTCCCACACACACACACTGACCCTCACTGAGGGACGGTCCCACACACACTAACCCTCACTGGGGTTGGTCACACACACACACTGACCCTCACTGGGGGACGACCCCACACACACACTGACCCTCACTGGGGGACGGTCCCACACACTCTGACCCTCACTGGGGGACGGTCCCACACACACAAGGACCCTCACTGGGGGACGGTCACACACACACACGCTGACCCTCACTGGGAGATGGTCACACATACACACTGACCCTCACTGGGGGACAGTCCCACACACACAGTGACCCTCACTGGGGGAACGGTCCCACACACACACTGACCCTCACTGGGGGATGGTCCCACACACACACTGACCCTCACTGGGGGACAGTCCCACACACACAGTGACCCTCACTGGGGGAACGTTCCCACACACACACTGACCCCTCACTGGGCGATCGGTCCCACACACACACTGACCCTCACTGGGGGATGGTCCCACACACACACTGACCCTCACTGGGGGACAGTCCCACACACACACTGACCCTCACTGGGGTATGGTCCCACACACACACTGACCCTCACTGGGGGACGGTCTCACGCCAACACTGACCCTCACTGAGGGACGGTCCCACACACACTGACCCTCACTGGGGGACGGTCCCACACACACTGACCCTCACTGGGGGACGGTCTCACAGACACACTGACCCTCACTGGGGACAGTCCCACACACACACTGACCCTCACTAGGGGAAAGACCCACACACACACTGACCCTCACTGTGGGATGGTCCCACACACACACGCTGACCCTCACTGGGGAACGGTCCCACACACACACTGACCCTCATTGGGGACGGTCTCACACACACACGGACCCTCACTGGGGGACGGTCCCACACACACACGGACCTTCACTGGGGGACAGTCCCACACACACACTGACCCTCACTGGGGGACAGTCCCACACACACTGACCCTCACTGGGGGACAGTCCCACACACACACTGACCCTCACTGGGCGATGGTCACACACCCACACTGACCCTCACTGGGGACAGTCTCACACACACACTGACCCTCGCTGAGGCACAGTCACACACACACACTGACCCTCACTGGGGGACGGTCCCACACACACACTGACCCTTACTGTGGGACGGTCCCACACACACACACACTGACCCTCACTGGGGGACGGTCCCACACACACACTGACCCTCACTGTGGGACAGTCCCACACACACACTGACCCTCACTGAGGGACGGTCCCACACACACTGACCCTCACTGGGGGACGACCCCACACACACACTGACCCTCACTGTGGGACGGTCCCACACACACTGACCCTCACTGGGGGACGGTCCCACACACACAAGGACCCTCACTGGGGGACGGTCAGACACACACACACGCTGACCCTCACTGGGGGATGGTCACACATACACACTGACCCTCACTGGGGGACAGTCCCACACACACACTGACCCTCACTGGGGGAACGGTCCCACACACACACTGACCCTCACTGGGGGATGGTCCCACACACACACTGACCCTCACTGGGGGACAGTCCCACACACACAGTGACCCTCACTGGGGGAACGCTCCCACACACACACTGACCCTCACTGGGGGAACGGTCCCACACACACACTGACCCTCACTGGGGGATGGTCCCACACACACACTGACCCTCACTGGGGGACAGTCCCACACACACACTGACCCTCACTGGGGGATGGTCCCACACACACTCTGACCCTCACTGCGGGACAGTCCCACACACACACACACACACACTGACCCTCACTGGGGGACGGTCTCACGCCAACACTGACCCTCACTGAGGGACGGTCCCACACACACTGACCCTCACTGGGGGACGGTCCCACACACACTGACCCTCACTGGGGGACGGTCTCACACACACACTGACCCTCTCTGGGGACAGTCCCACACACACACTGACCCTCACTGGGGGACAGACCCACACACACACTGACCCTCACTGGGGACAGTCTCACACACACACTGACCCTCACTGGGGGACAGTCCCACACACACTGACCCTCACTGAGGGACAGTCCCACACACACTGACCCTCACTGGGCGATGGTCACACACCCACACTGACCCTCACTGGGGACAGTCTCACACACACACTGACCCTCACTGGGGGACAGTCCCACACACACATTGACCCTCACTGAGGGACAGTCCCACACACACTGACCCTCACTGGGCGATGGTCACACACCCACACTGACCCTCACTGGGGACAGTCTCACACACACACTGACCCTCACTGGGAGACGGTCCCACACACACACTGACCCTCACTGTGGGACGGTCCCACACACACACACACTGACCCTCACTGGGGGACGGTCCCACACACACACTGACCCTCATTGGGAACGGTCCCACACACACACTGACCCTCACTGGGGGACAGACCCACACACACACTGACCCTCACTGGGGGACGGTCTCACACACACACACACACTGACCCTCACTGGGGATGAGTCCCACACACACACTGACCCTCACTGAGGGCAGACCCACACACACACTGACCCTCACTGGGGGATGGTCCCACACACACACTGACCCTCACTGGGGGATGGTCCCACACACACACTGACCCTCACTGGGGAACGGTCCCACACACACACTGACCCTCACTGGGGATGAGTCCCACACACACACTGACCCTCACTGAGGGACAGACCCACACACACACTGACCCTCACTGGGGGATGGTCCCACACACACACTGACCCTCACTGGGGGATGGTCCCACACACACACTGACCCTCACTGGGGAACGGTCCCACACACACACTGACCCTCACTGGGGGACGGTCTCACACACACACACTGACCCTCACTGGGGGATGGTCCCACACACATACTGACCCTCACTGGGGGACGGTCCCACACACACACTGACCCTCACTGAGGGACAGACCCACACACACACTGACCCTCACTGGGGATGGTGCCACACACACACTGACCCTCACTGAGGGACAGACCTACACACACACTGACCCTCACTGGGGGATGGTCCCACACACATACTGACCCTCACTGGGGGACGGTCCCACACACACACTGACCCTCACTGGGGGACGGTCTCACACACACACACACACTGACCCTCACTGGGGACAGTCTCACACACACACTGATCCTCACTGACGGACGGTCCCACACACACACTGACCCTCACTGGGGGACAGACCCACACACACACTGACCCTCACTGGGGGACGGTCTCACACACACACACACACTGACCCTCACTGGGGACAGTCTCACACACACACTGTTCCTCACTGACGGATGGTCCCACACACACACTGACCCTCACAGGGGGACGGTCCCACACACACACTGACCCTCACTGGGGGACGGTCTCACACACACACACTGACCCTCACTGGGGGATGGTCCCACACACATACTGACCCTCACTAGGGGACGGTCCCACACACACACTGACCCTCACTGAGGGACAGACCCACACACACACTGACCCTCACTGGGGATGGTCCCACACACACACTGACCCTCACTGAGGGACAGACCCACACACACACTGACCCTCACTGGGGGATGGTCCCACACACATACTGACCCTCACTGGGGGACGGTCCCACACACACACTGACCCTCACTGGGGGACGGTCTCACACACACACACACACTGACCCTCACTGGGGACAGTCTCACACACACACTGATCCTCACTGACGGACGGTCCCACACACACACTGACCCTCACTGGGGGAGGGTCCCACACACACACACTGACCCTCACTGGGGGACAGTCCCACACACACACTGACCCTCACTGGGGGACGGTCCCACACGCACACACTGACCCTCACTGGGGGACGGTCACACACACACACTGACACTCACTGGGGGAGGGTCCCATACACACACACTGACCCTTACTGAGGGACAGTCTCACACACACACTGTTCCTCACTGACGGATGGTCCCACACACACACTGACCCTCACTGGGGGACGGTCCCACACACACACAAACCCTCACTGGGGGACGGTCTCACACACACACACACACTGACCCTCACTGGGGACAGTCTCACACACACACTGTTCCTCACTGACGGATGGTCCCACACACACACTGACCCTCACTGGGGGACGGTCCCACACACACACAAACCCTCACTGGGGGACGGTCTCACACACACACACTGACCATCACTGGGGACAGTCTCACACACACACTGACCCTCGCTGAGGGACAGTCACACATACACACACACTGACCCTCACTGGGGGACGGTCCCACACACACACTGACCCTCACTGAGGGACAGACCCACACACACACTGACCCTCACTGGGGGATGGTCCCACAGACATACTGACCCTCACTGGGGGACGGTCCCACACACACACTGACCCTCACTGGGGGACGGTCTCACACACACACACTGACCCTCACTGGGGACAGTCTCACACACACACTGACCCTCACTGAGGGACGGTCCCACACACACACTGACCCTCACTGGGGGAGGGTCCCACACACACACACTGACCCTCACTGGGGGACAGTCCCACACACACACTGACCCTCACTGGGGGACGGTCCCACACACACACACTGACCCTCACTGGGGGACGGTCACACACACACACTGACCCTCACTGGGGGAGGGTCCCATACACACAAACTGACCCTCACTGGAGGACAGTCCCACACACACACTGACCCTCACTGAGGGACAGACCCACACACACACTGACCCTCACTGGGGGATGGTCCCACAAACATACTGACCCTCACTGGGGGACGGTCCCACACACACACAAACCCTCACTGGGGGATGGTCTCACACACACACACACACACACTGACCCTCACTGGGGACAGTCTCACACACACACTGACCCTCGCTGAGGGACAGTCACACACACACACTGACCCTCACTGAGGGACAGACCCACACACACACTGACCCTCACTGGGGGATGGTCCCACACACATACTGATCCGCACTGGGGGACGGTCCCACACACACACTGACCCTCACTGGGGGACGGTCTCACACACACACACTGACCCTCACTGGGGACAGTCTCACACACACACTGACCCTCACTGAGGTACGGTCCCACACACACACTGACCCTCACTGGGGGAGGGTCCCACACACACACACTGACCCTCAATGGGGGACTGTCCCACACACACACTGACCCTCACTGGGGGACGGTCCCACACACACACACTGACCCTCGCTGAGGGACAGTCACACACACACACTGACCCTCACTGGGGGACGGTCCCACACACACACACTGACCCTCACTGGGGGACGGTCCCACACACACACTGTCCCTCACTGAGGGACAGTCCCACACACACACTGACCCTCACTGGGGGGACAGTCCCACACACACACTGACCCTCACTGGGGGGCGGTCCCACACACACACACACACACACTGACCCTCACTGGGGGACAGTCCCACACACACACACTGACCCTCACTGGAGGACAGTCCCACACACACACACTGACCCTCACTGGAGGACAGTCCCACACACACACACTGACCCTCACTGGAGGACTGTCCCATGCACACACTGACCCTCACTGGGGATGAGTCCCACACACACACTGACCCTCGCTGAGGGACAGTCACACACACACACTGACCCTCACTGGGGGACTGTCTCACACACACACTGACCCTCGCTGAGGGACAGTCACACACACACACACTGACCCTCACTGGGGGACGGTCCCACACACACACACTGACCCTCACTGTGGGACGGTCACACACACACACTGACCCTCACTGAGGGACGGTCCCACACACACTGACCCTCACTGGGGGACAGTCCCACACACACACTGACCCTCACTGGGGGACGGTCCCACACACACACTGACCCTCACTGCGGGACAGTCCCACACACACACACACACTGACCCTCACTGGGGGACGGTCTCACGCCAACACTGACACTCACTGAGGGACGGTCCCACACACACTGACCCTCAATGGGGGACGGTCCCACACACATTGACCCTCACTGGGGGACGGTCTCACACACACACTGACCCTCACTGGGGGACAGACCCACACACACACTGACCCTCACTGGGGGACAGACCCACACACACACTGACCCTCACAGGGGACAGTCTCACACACACACTGACCCTCACTGTGGGACGGTCCCACACACACACGCTGACCCTCACTGGGGAACGGTCCCACACACACACTGACCCTCATTGGGGACGGTCACACACACACACTGACCCTCACTGGGGGATGGTCCCACACACACACGGACCTTCACTGGGGGACAGTCCCACACACACACTGACCCTCACTGGGGGACAGTCCCACACACACTGACCCTCACTGGGGGACAGTCCCACACACACACTGACCCTCACTGAGGGACGGTCCCACACACAATGACCCTCACTGGGCGATGGTCACACACCCACACTGACCCTCACTGGGGACAGTCTCACACACACACTGACCCTCGCTGAGGCACAGTCACACACACACACTGACCCTCACTGGGGGACGGTCCCACACACACACTGACCCTCACTGTGGGACGGTCCCACACACACACACACTGACACTCACTGGGGGACGGTCCCACACATACACTGACCCTCACTGTGGGACAGTCCCACACACACACTGACCCTCACTGAGGGACGGTCCCACACACACTAACCCTCACTGGGGGATGGTCACACACACACACTGACCCTCACTGGGGGACGACCCCACACACACACTGACCCTCACTGTGGGACGGTCCCACACACACTGACCCTCACTGGGGGACGGTCCCACACACACACAAGGACCCTCACTGGGGGACGGTCACACACACACACGCTGACCCTCACTGGGGGATGGTCACACATACACACTGACCCTCACTGGGGGACAGTCCCACACACACACTGACCCTCACTGGGGGACAGTCCCACACACACACTGACCCTCACTGAGGGAACGGTCCCACACACACACTGACCCTCACTGAGGGAACGGTCCCACACACACACTGACCCTCACTGGGGGATGGTCCCACACACACACTGACCCTCACTGCGGGACAGTCCCACACACACACACACACTGACCCTCACTGCGGGACGGTCTCACGCCAACACTGACCCTCACTGAGGGACGGTCCCACACACACTGACCCTCACTGGGGGAGGGTCCCACACACACACTGACCCTCACTGGGGGACGGTCTCACACACACACTGACCCTCACTGGGGACAGTCCCACACACACACTGACCCTCACTAGGGGACAGACCCACACACACACTGACCCTCACTGTGGGACGGTCCCACACACACACGCTGACCCTCACTGGGGAACGGTCCCACACACACACTGACCCTCATTGGGGGACAGTCCCACACACACACTGACCCTCACTGAGGGACAGACCCACACACACACTGACCCTCACTGGGGGATGGTCCCACACACATACTGACCCTCACTGGGGGACGGTCCCACACACACACTGACCCTCACTTAGGGACGGTCTCACACACACACACACACACTGACCCTCACTGGGGACAGTCTCACACACACACTGATCCTCACTGATGGACGGTCCCACACACACACTGACCCTCACTGGGGGAGGGTCCCACACACACACACTGACCCTCACTGGGGGACGGTCCCACACGCACACACTGACCCTCACTGGGGGACGGTCACACACACACACTGACCCTCACTGGGGGACAGACCCACACACACAGTGACCCTCACTGGGGGATGGTCCCACACACATACTGACCCTCACTGGGGGACGGTCCCACACACACACAAACCCTCACTGGGGGACGGTCTCACACACACACACTGACCCTCACTGGGGACAGTCTCACACACACACTGACCCTCGCTGAGGGACAGTCACACACACACACACACTGACCCTCACTGGGGTACGGTCCCACACACACACTGACCCTCACTGAGGGACAGACCCACACACACACTGACCCTCACTGGGGGATGGTCCCACAGACATACTGACACTCACTGGGGGACGGTCCCACACACACACTGACCCTCACTGGGGGACGGTCTCACACACACACTGACCCTCACTGGGGGACAGACCCACACACACACTGACCCTCACTGGGGGACAGACCCACACACACACTGACCCTCACAGGGGACAGTCTCACACACACACTGACCCTCACTGTGGGACGGTCCCACACACACACGCTGACCCTCACTGGGGAACGGTCCCACACACACACTGACCCTCATTGGGGACGGTCACACACACACACTGACCCTCACTGGGGGATGGTCCTACACACACACGGACCCTCACTGGGGGACGGTCCCACACACACTGACCCTCACTGGGGGACGGTCCCACACACACAAGGACCCTCACTGGGGGACGGTCACACACACACACGCTGACCCTCACTGGGGGATGGTCACACATACACACTGACCCTCACTGGGGGACAGTCCCACACACACACTGACCCTCACTGGGGGAACAGTCCCACACACACACTGACCCTCACTGGGGGATGGTCCCACACACACACTGACCCTCACTGGGGGACAGTCCCACACACACAGTGACCCTCACTGGGGGAACGTTCCCACACACACACTGACCCTCACTGGGGGATGGTCCCACACACACACTGACCCTCACTGGGGGACAGTCCCACACACACACTGACCCTCACTGGGGGATGGTCCCACACACACACTGACCCTCACTGCGGGACAGTCCCACACACACACACACTGACCCTCACTAGGGGACAGACCCACACACACACTGACCCTCACTGTGGGATGGTCCCACACACACACTGACCCTCACTGCGGGACAGTCCCACACACACACACACTGACCCTCACTAGGGGACAGACCCACACACACACTGACCCTCACTGTGGGACGGTCCCACACACACACGCTGACCTCACTGGGGAACGGTCCCACACACACACTGACCCTCATTGGGGATGGTCCTACACACACACGGACCCTCACTGGGGCACGGTCCCACACACACACGGACCTTCACTGGGGGAGAGTCCCACACACACACTGACCCTCACTGGGGGACATTCCCACACACACTGACCCTCACAGGGGGACAGTCCCACACACACACTGACCCTCACTGAGGGACGGTCCCACACACACTGACCCTCACTGGGCGATGGTCACACACCCACACTGACCCTCACTGGGGACAGTCTCACACACACACTGACCCTCGCTGAGGCACAGTCACACACACACACTGACCCTCACTGGGGGACGGTCCCACATACACACTGACCCTTACTGTGGGACGGTCCCACACACACACACACTGACCCTCACTGGGGGACGGTCCCACACACACACTGACCCTCACTGTGGGACAGTCCCACACACACACACTGACCCTCACTGAGGGACGGTCCCACACACACTAACCCTCACTGGGGTTGGTCACACACACACACTGACCCTCACTGGGGGACGACCCCACACACACACTGACCCTCACTGGGGGACGGTCCCACACACTCTGACCCTCACTGGGGGACGGTCCCACACACACAAGGACCCTCACTGGGGGACGGTCACACACACACACGCTGACCCTCACTGGGAGATGGTCACACATACACACTGACCCTCACTGGGGGACAGTCCCACACACACAGTGACCCTCACTGGGGGAACGGTCCCACACACACACTGACCCTCACTGGGGGATGGTCCCACACACACACTGACCCTCACTGGGGGACAGTCCCACACACACAGTGACCCTCACTGGGGGAACGTTCCCACACACACACTGACCCTCACTGGGCGATCGGTCCCACACACACACTGACCCTCACTGGGGGATGGTCCCACACACACACTGACCCTCACTGGGGGACAGTCCCACACACACACTGACCCTCACTGGGGTATGGTCCCACACACACACTGACCCTCACTGGGGGACGGTCTCACGCCAACACTGACCCTCACTGAGGGACGGTCCCACACACACTGACCCTCACTGGGGGACGGTCCCACACACACTGACCCTCACTGGGGGACGGTCTCACAGACACACTGACCCTCACTGGGGACAGTCCCACACACACACTGACCCTCACTAGGGGAAAGACCCACACACACACTGACCCTCACTGTGGGATGGTCCCACACACACACGCTGACCCTCACTGGGGAACGGTCCCACACACACACTGACCCTCATTGGGGACGGTCTCACACACACACTGACCCTCACTGGGGGATGGTCCTACACACACACGGACCCTCACTGGGGGACGGTCCCACACACACACGGACCTTCACTGGGGGACAGTCCCACACACACACTGACCCTCACTGGGGGACAGTCCCACACACACTGACCCTCACTGGGGGACAGTCCCACACACACACTGACCCTCACTGGGCGATGGTCACACACCCACACTGACCCTCACTGGGGACAGTCTCACACACACACTGACCCTCGCTGAGGCACAGTCACACACACACACTGACCCTCACTGGGGGACGGTCCCACACACACACTGACCCTTACTGTGGGACGGTCCCACACACACACACACTGACCCTCACTGGGGGACGGTCCCACACACACACTGACCCTCACTGTCGGACAGTCCCACACACACACTGACCCTCACTGAGGGACGGTCCCACACACACTGACCCTCACTGGGGGACGACCCCACACACACACTGACCCTCACTGTGGGACGGTCCCACACACACTGACCCTCACTGGGGGACGGTCCCACACACACAAGGACCCTCACTGGGGGACGGTCACACACACACACGCTGACCCTCACTGGGGGATGGTCACACATACACACTGACCCTCACTGGGGGACAGTCCCACACACACACTGACCCTCACTGGGGGAACGGTCCCACACACACACTGACCCTCACTGGGGGATGGTCCCACACACACACTGACCCTCACTGGGGGACAGTCCCACACACACAGTGACCCTCACTGGGGGAACGCTCCCACACACACACTGACCCTCACTGGGGGAACGGTCCCACACACACACTGACCCTCACTGGGGGATGGTCCCACACACACACTGACCCTCACTGGGGGACAGTCCCACACACACACTGACCCTCACTGGGGGATGGTCCCACACACACTCTGACCCTCACTGCGGGACAGTCCCACACACACACACACACACACTGACCCTCACTGGGGGACGGTCTCACGCCAACACTGACCCTCACTGAGGGACGGTCCCACACACACTGACCCTCACTGGGGGACGGTCCCACACACACTGACCCTCACTGGGGGACGGTCTCACACACACACTGACCCTCTCTGGGGACAGTCCCACACACACACTGACCCTCACTGGGGGACAGACCCACACACACACTGACCCTCACTGGGGACAGTCTCACACACACACTGACCCTCACTGGGGGACAGTCCCACACACACTGACCCTCACTGAGGGACAGTCCCACACACACTGACCCTCACTGGGCGATGGTCACACACCCACACTGACCCTCACTGGGGACAGTCTCACACACACACTGACCCTCACTGGGGGACAGTCCCACACACACATTGACCCTCACTGAGGGACAGTCCCACACACACTGACCCTCACTGGGCGATGGTCACACACCCACACTGACCCTCACTGGGGACAGTCTCACACACACACTGACCCTCACTGGGGGACGGTCCCACACACACACTGACCCTCACTGTGGGACGGTCCCACACACACACACACTGACCCTCACTGGGGGACGGTCCCACACACACACTGACCCTCATTGGGGACGGTCACACACACACACGGACCCTCACTGGGGGACAGTCCCACACACACACTGACCCTCACTGGGGGAACGGTCCCACACACACACTGACCCTCACTGGGGGACAGACCCACACACACACTGACCCTCACTGGGGGACGGTCTCACACACACACACACACTGACCCTCACTGGGGATGAGTCCCACACACACACTGACCCTCACTGAGGGACAGACCCACACACACACTGACCCTCACTGGGGGATGGTCCCACACACACACTGACCCTCACTGGGGGATGGTCCCACACACACACTGACCCTCACTGGGGAACGGTCCCACACACACACTGACCCTCACTGGGGATGAGTCCCACACACACACTGACCCTCACTGAGGGACAGACCCACACACACACTGACCCTCACTGGGGGATGGTCCCACACACACACTGACCCTCACTGGGGGATGGTCCCACACACACACTGACCCTCACTGGGGAACGGTCCCACACACACACTGACCCTCACTGGGGGACGGTCTCACACACACACACTGACCCTCACTGGGGGATGGTCCCACACACATACTGACCCTCACTGGGGGACGGTCCCACACACACACTGACCCTCACTGAGGGACAGACCCACACACACACTGACCCTCACTGGGGATGGTGCCACACACACACTGACCCTCACTGAGGGACAGACCTACACACACACTGACCCTCACTGGGGGATGGTCCCACACACATACTGACCCTCACTGGGGGACGGTCCCACACACACACTGACCCTCACTGGGGGACGGTCTCACACACACACACACACTGACCCTCACTGGGGACAGTCTCACACACACACTGATCCTCACTGACGGACGGTCCCACACACACACTGACCCTCACTGGGGGACAGACCCACACACACACTGACCCTCACTGGGGGACGGTCTCACACACACACACACACTGACCCTCACTGGGGACAGTCTCACACACACACTGTTCCTCACTGACGGATGGTCCCACACACACACTGACCCTCACAGGGGGACGGTCCCACACACACACTGACCCTCACTGGGGGACGGTCTCACACACACACACTGACCCTCACTGGGGGATGGTCCCACACACATACTGACCCTCACTAGGGGACGGTCCCACACACACACTGACCCTCACTGAGGGACAGACCCACACACACACTGACCCTCACTGGGGATGGTCCCACACACACACTGACCCTCACTGAGGGACAGACCCACACACACACTGACCCTCACTGGGGGATGGTCCCACACACATACTGACCCTCACTGGGGGACAGTCCCACACACACACTGACCCTCACTGGGGGACGGTCTCACACACACACACACACTGACCCTCACTGGGGACAGTCTCACACACACACTGATCCTCACTGACGGACGGTCCCACACACACACTGACCCTCACTGGGGGAGGGTCCCACACACACACACTGACCCTCACTGGGGGACAGTCCCACACACACACTGACCCTCACTGGGGGACGGTCCCACACGCACACACTGACCCTCACTGGGGGACGGTCACACACACACACTGACACTCACTGGGGGAGGGTCCCATACACACACACTGACCCTTACTGAGGGACAGTCTCACACACACACTGTTCCTCACTGACGGATGGTCCCACACACACACTGACCCTCACTGGGGGACGGTCCCACACACACACAAACCCTCACTGGGGGACGGTCTCACACACACACACACACTGACCCTCACTGGGGACAGTCTCACACACACACTGTTCCTCACTGACGGATGGTCCCACACACACACTGACCCTCACTGGGGGACGGTCCCACACACACACAAACCCTCACTGGGGGACGGTCTCACACACACACACTGACCATCACTGGGGACAGTCTCACACACACACTGACCCTCGCTGAGGGACAGTCACACATACACACACACTGACCCTCACTGGGGGACGGTCCCACACACACACTGACCCTCACTGAGGGACAGACCCACACACACACTGACCCTCACTGGGGGATGGTCCCACAGACATACTGACCCTCACTGGGGGACGGTCCCACACACACACTGACCCTCACTGGGGGACGGTCTCACACACACACACTGACCCTCACTGGGGACAGTCTCACACACACACTGACCCTCACTGAGGGACGGTCCCACACACACACTGACCCTCACTGGGGGAGGGTCCCACACACACACACTGACCCTCACTGGGGGACAGTCCCACACACACACTGACCCTCACTGGGGGACGGTCCCACACACACACACTGACCCTCACTGGGGGACGGTCACACACACACACTGACCCTCACTGGGGGAGGGTCCCATACACACAAACTGACCCTCACTGGAGGACAGTCCCACACACACACTGACCCTCACTGAGGGACAGACCCACACACACACTGACCCTCACTGGGGGATGGTCCCACAAACATACTGACCCTCACTGGGGGACGGTCCCACACACACACAAACCCTCACTGGGGGATGGTCTCACACACACACACACACACACTGACCCTCACTGGGGACAGTCTCACACACACACTGACCCTCGCTGAGGGACAGTCACACACACACACTGACCCTCACTGAGGGACAGACCCACACACACACTGACCCTCACTGGGGGATGGTCAAACACACATACTGATCCGCACTGGGGGACGGTCCCACACACACACTGACCCTCACTGGGGGACGGTCTCACACACACACACTGACCCTCACTGGGGACAGTCTCACACACACACTGACCCTCACTGAGGTACGGTCCCACACACACACTGACCCTCACTGGGGGAGGGTCCCACACACACACACTGACCCTCAATGGGGGACAGTCCCACACACACACTGACCCTCACTGGGGGACGGTCCCACACACACACACTGACCCTCGCTGAGGGACAGTCACACACACACACTGACCCTCACTGGGGGACGGTCCCACACACACACACTGACCCTCACTGGGGGACGGTCCCACACACACACTGTCTCTCACTGAGGGACAGTCCCACACACACACTGACCCTCACTGGGGGGACAGTCCCACACACACACTGACCCTCACTGGGGGGCGGTCCCACACACACACACACACACACTGACCCTCACTGGGGGACAGTCCCACACACACACACTGACCCTCACTGGAGGACAGTCCCACACACACACACTGACCCTCACTGGAGGACTGTCCCATGCACACACTGACCCTCACTGGGGATGAGTCCCACACACACACTGACCCTCGCTGAGGGACAGTCACACACACACACTGACCCTCACTGGGGGACGGTCTCACACACACACTGACCCTCGCTGAGGGACAGTCACACACACACACACACTGACCCTCACTGGGGGACGGTCCCACACACACACACTGACCCTCACTGTGGGACGGTCACACACACACACTGACCCTCACTGAGGGACGGTCCCACACACACTGACCCTCACTGGGGGACAGTCCCACACACACACTGACCCTCACTGGGGGACGGTCCCACACACACACTGACCCTCACTGCGGGACAGTCCCACACACACACACACACTGACCCTCACTGGGGGACGGTCTCACGCCAACACTGACACTCACTGAGGGACGGTCCCACACACACTGACCCTCAATGGGGGACGGTCCCACACACATTGACCCTCACTGGGGGACGGTCTCACACACACACTGACCCTCACTGGGGGACAGACCCACACACACACTGACCCTCACTGGGGGACAGACCCACACACACACTGACCCTCACAGGGGACAGTCTCACACACACACTGACCCTCACTGTGGGACGGTCCCACACACACACGCTGACCCTCACTGGGGAACGGTCCCACACACACACTGACCCTCATTGGAGACGGTCACACACACACACTGACCCTCACTGGGGGATGGTCCCACACACACACGGACCTTCACTGGGGGACAGTCCCACACACACACTGACCCTCACTGGGGGACAGTCCCACACACACTGACCCTCACTGGGGGACAGTCCCACACACACACTGACCCTCACTGAGGGACGGTCCCACACACACTGACCCTCACTGGGCGATGGTCACACACCCACACTGACCCTCACTGGGGACAGTCTCACACACACACTGACCCTCGCTGAGGCACAGTCACACACACACACTGACCCTCACTGGGGGACGGTCCCACACACACACTGACCCTCACTGTGGGACGGTCCCACACACACACACACTGACCCTCACTGGGGGACGGTCCCACACATACACTGACCCTCACTGTGGGACAGTCCCACACACACACTGACCCTCACTGAGGGACGGTCCCACACACACTAACCCTCACTGGGGGATGGTCACACACACACACTGACCCTCACTGGGGGACGACCCCACACACACACTGACCCTCACTGTGGGACGGTCCCACACACACTGACCCTCACTGGGGGACGGTACCACACACACACAAGGACCCTCACTGGGGGACGGTCACACACACACACGCTGACCCTCACTGGGGGATGGTCACACATACACACTGACCCTCACTGGGGGACAGTCCCACACACACACTGACCCTCACTGGGGGACAGTCCCACACACACACTGACCCTCACTGAGGGAACGGTCCCACACACACACTGACCCTCACTGAGGGAACGGTCCCACACACACACTGACCCTCACTGGGGGATGGTCCCACACACACACTGACCCTCACTGCGGGACAGTCCCACACACACACACACACTGACCCTCACTGCGGGACGGTCTCACGCCAACACTGACCCTCACTGAGGGACGGTCCCACACACACTGACCCTCACTGGGGGATGGTCCCACACACACACTGACCCTCACTGGGGGACGGTCTCACACACACACTGACCCTCACTGGGGACAGTCCCACACACACACTGACCCTCACTAGGGGACAGACCCACACACACACTGACCCTCACTGTGGGACGGTCCCACACACACACGCTGACCCTCACTGGGGAACGGTCCCACACACACACTGACCCTCATTGGGGGACAGTCCCACACACACACTGACCCTCACTGAGGGACAGACCCACACACACACTGACCCTCACTGGGGGATGGTCCCACACACATACTGACCCTCACTGGGGGACGGTCCCACACACACACTGACCCTCACTTAGGGACGGTCTCACACACACACACACACTGACCCTCACTGGGGACAGTCTCACACACACACTGATCCTCACTGATGGACGGTCCCACACACACACTGACCCTCACTGGGGGAGGGTCCCACACACACACACTGACCCTCACTGGGGGACGGTCCCACACGCACACACTGACCCTCACTGGGGGACGGTCACACACACACACTGACCCTCACTGGGGGACAGACCCACACACACAGTGACCCTCACTGGGGGATGGTCCCACACACATACTGACCCTCACTGGGGGACGGTCCCACACACACACAAACCCTCACTGGGGGACGGTCTCACACACACACACTGACCCTCACTGGGGACAGTCTCACACACACACTGACCCTCGCTGAGGGACAGTCACACACACACACACACTGACCCTCACTGGGGTACGGTCCCACACACACACTGACCCTCACTGATGGACAGACCCACACACACACTGACCCTCACTGGGGGATGGTCCCACAGACATACTGACACTCACTGGGGGACGGTCCCACACACACACTGACCCTCACTGGGGGACGGTCTCACACACACACTGACCCTCACTGGGGGACAGACCCACACACACACTGACCCTCACTGGGGGACAGACCCACACACACACTGACCCTCACAGGGGACAGTCTCACACACACACTGACCCTCACTGTGGGACGGTCCCACACACACACGCTGACCCTCACTGGGGAACGGTCCCACACACACACTGACCCTCATTGGGGACGGTTACACACACACACTGACCCTCACTGGGGGATGGTCCTACACACACACGGACCCTCACTGGGGGACGGTCCCACACACACTGACCCTCACTGGGGGACGGTCCCACACACACAAGGACCCTCACTGGGGGACGGTCACACACACACACGCTGACCCTCACTGGGGGATGGTCACACATACACACTGACCCTCACTGGGGGACAGTCCCACACACACACTGACCCTCACTGGGGGAACAGTCCCACACACACACTGACCCTCACTGGGGGATGGTCCCACACACACACTGACCCTCACTGGGGGACAGTCCCACACACACAGTGACCCTCACTGGGGGAACGTTCCCACACACACACTGACCCTCACTGGGGGAACGGTCCCACACACACACTGACCCTCACTGGGGGATGGTCCCACACACACACTGACCCTCACTGGGGGACAGTCCCACACACACACTGACCCTCACTGGGGGATGGTCCCACACACACACTGACCCTCACTGCGGGACAGTCCCACACACACACACACTGACCCTCACTAGGGGACAGACCCACACACACACTGACCCTCACTGTGGGATGGTCCCACACACACACTGACCCTCACTGCGGGACAGTCCCACACACACACACACTGACCCTCACTAGGGGACAGACCCACACACACACTGACCCTCACTGTGGGACGGTCCCACACACACACGCTGACCTCACTGGGGAACGGTCCCACACACACACTGACCCTCAGTGGGGATGGTCCTACACACACACGGACCCTCACTGGGGCACGGTCCCACACACACACGGACCTTCACTGGGGGAGAGTCCCACACACACACTGACCCTCACTGGGGGACATTCCCACACACACTGACCCTCACAGGGGACAGTCCCACACACACACTGACCCTCACTGAGGGACGGTCCCACACACACTGACCCTCACTGGGCGATGGTCACACACCCACACTGACCCTCACTGGGGACAGTCTCACACACACACTGACCCTCGCTGAGGCACAGTCACACACACACACTGACCCTCACTGGGGGACGGTCCCACATACACACTGACCCTTACTGTGGGACGGTCCCACACACACACACACTGACCCTCACTGGGGGACGGTCCCACACACACACTGACCCTCACTGTGGGACAGTCCCACACACACACACTGACCCTCACTGAGGGACGGTCCCACACACACTAACCCTCACTGGGGTTGGTCACACACACACACTGACCCTCACTGGGGGACGACCCCACACACACACTGACCCTCACTGGGGGACGGTCCCACACACTCTGACCCTCACTGGGGGACGGTCCCACACACACAAGGACCCTCACTGGGGGACGGTCACACACACACACGCTGACCCTCACTGGGAGATGGTCACACATACACACTGACCCTCACTGGGGGACAGTCCCACACACACAGTGACCCTCACTGGGGGAACGGTCCCACACACACACTGACCCTCACTGGGGGATGGTCCCACACACACACTGACCCTCACTGGGGGACAGTCCCACACACACAGTGACGCTCACTGGGGGAACGTTCCCACACACACACTGACCCTCACTGGGCGATCGGTCCCACACACACACTGACCCTCACTGGGGGATGGTCCCACACACACACTGACCCTCACTGGGGGACAGTCCCACACACACACTGACCCTCACTGGGGTATGGTCCCACACACACACTGACCCTCACTGGGGGACGGTCTCACGCCAACACTGACCCTCACTGAGGGACGGTCCCACACACACTGACCCTCACTGGGGGACGGTCCCACACACACTGACCCTCACTGGGGGACGGTCTCACAGACACACTGACCCTCACTGGGGACAGTCCCACACACACACTGACCCTCACTAGGGGAAAGACCCACACACACACTGACCCTCACTGTGGGATGGTCCCACACACACACGCTGACCCTCACTGGGGAACGGTCCCACACACACACTGACCCTCATTGGGGACGGTCTCACACACACACTGACCCTCACTGGGGGATGGTCCTACACACACACGGACCCTCACTGGGGGACGGTCCCACACACACACGGACCTTCACTGGGGGACAGTCCCACACACACACTGACCCTCACTGGGGGACAGTCCCACACACACTGACCCTCACTGGGGGACAGTCCCACACACACACTGACCCTCACTGGGCGATGGTCACACACCCACACTGACCCTCACTGGGGACAGTCTCACACACACACTGACCCTCGCTGAGGCACAGTCACACACACACACTGACCCTCACTGGGGGACGGTCCCACACACACACTGACCCTTACTGTGGGACGGTCCCACACACACACACACTGACCCTCACTGGGGGACGGTCCCACACACACACTGACCCTCACTGTGGGACAGTCCCACACACACACTGACCCTCACTGAGGGACGGTCCCACACACACTGACCCTCACTGGGGGACGACCCCACACACACACTGACCCTCACTGTGGGACGGTCCCACACACACTGACCCTCACTGGGGGACGGTCCCACACACACAAGGACCCTCACTGGGGGACGGTCACACACACACACGCTGACCCTCACTGGGGGATGGTCACACATACACACTGACCCTCACTGGGGGACAGTCCCACACACACACTGACCCTCACTGGGGGAACGGTCCCACACACACACTGACCCTCACTGGGGGATGGTCCCACACACACACTGACCCTCACTGGGGGACAGTCCCACACACACAGTGACCTTCACTGGGGGAACGCTCCCACACACACACTGACCCTCACTGGGGGAACGGTCCCACACACACACTGACCCTCACTGGGGGATGGTCCCACACACACACTGACCCTCACTGGGGGACAGTCCCACACACACACTGACCCTCACTGGGGGATGGTCCCACACACACTCTGACCCTCACTGCGGGACAGTCCCACACACACACACACACACACACTGACCCTCACTGGGGGACGGTCTCACGCCAACACTGACCCTCACTGAGGGACGGTCCCACACACACTGACCCTCACTGGGGGACGGTCCCACACACACTGACCCTCACTGGGGGACGGTCTCACACACACACTGACCCTCTCTGGGGACAGTCCCACACACACACTGACCCTCACTGGGGGACAGACCCACACACACACTGACCCTCACTGGGGACAGTCTCACACACACACTGACCCTCACTGGGGGACAGTCCCACACACACTGACCCTCACTGAGGGACAGTCCCACACACACTGACCCCCACTGGGCGATGGTCACACACCCACACTGACCCTCACTGGGGACAGTCTCACACACACACTGACCCTCACTGGGGGACAGTCCCACACACACATTGACCCTCACTGAGGGACAGTCCCACACACACTGACCCTCACTGGGCGATGGTCACACACCCACACTGACCCTCACTGGGGACAGTCTCACACACACACTGACCCTCACTGGGGGACGGTCCCACACACACACTGACCCTCACTGTGGGACGGTCCCACACACACACACACTGACCCTCACTGGGGGACGGTCCCACACACACACTGACCCTCATTGGGGACGGTCACACACACACACGGACCCTCACTGGGGGACAGTCCCACACACACACTGACCCTCACTGGGGGAACGGTCCCACACACACACTGACCCTCACTGGGGGACAGTCCCATACACACACTGACCCTCACTGAGGGACGGTCCCACACACACTGACCCTCACTGGGGGATGGTCACACACACACACTGACCCTCACTGGGGGACGACCCCACACACACACTGACCCTCACTGGGGGACGGTCCCACACACACTGACCCTCACTGGGGGACGGTCCCACACACACAAGGACCCTCACTGGGGGTCGGTCACACACACACACGCTGACCCTCACTGGGGGATGGTCACATATACACACTGACCCTCACTGGGGGAACGGTCCCACACACACACTGACCCTCACTGGGGAATGGTCCCACACACACACTGACCCTCACTGGGGGACAGTCCCACACACACAGTGACCCTCACTGGGGGATGGTCCCACACACACACACTGACCCTCACTGGGGGATGGTCCCACACACACACTGACCCTCGCTGAGGGATAGTCACACACACACACTGACCCTCACTGGGAGACGGTCGCACACACACTGACCCTCACTGGGGGACAGACCCACACACACACTGACCCTCACTGGGGACAGTATCACACACACACTGACCCTCACTGGGGGACAGTCCCACACACACTGACCCTCACTGGGGGACAGTCCCACACACACACTGACCCTCACTGAGGGACGGTCCCACACACACTGACCCTCACTGGGCGATCGTCACACACCCACACTGACCCTCACTGGGGACAGTCTCACACACACACTGACCCTCGCTGAGGGACAGTCACACACACACACGGACCCTTACTGGGGCACAGTCCGACCCACACACGGACCCTCACTGGGGGACAGTCCCACACACACTGACCCTCACTGGGGGACAGTCCCACACACACATTGACCCTCACTGAGGGACAGTCCCACACACACTGACCCTCACTGGGCGATGGTCACACATCCACACTGACCCTCACTGGGGACAGTCTCACACACACACTGACCCTCGCTGAGGGATAGTCACACACACACACTGACCCTCACTGGGGGACGGTCCCACACACACACTGACCCTCACTGTGGGACGGTCCCACACACACACACACTAACCCTCACTGGGGGACGGTCCCACACACACACTGACCCTCATTGGGGACGGTCACACACACACACGGACCCTCACTGGGGGACAGTCCCACACACACACTGACCCTCACTGGGGGAACGGTCCCACACACACACTGACCCTCACTGGGGGACAGTCCCACACACACACTGACCCTCACTGAGGGACGGTCCCACACACACTGACCCTCACTGGGGGATGGTCACACACACACACTGACCCTCACTGGGGGACGACCCCACACACACACTGACCCTCACTGGGGGACGGTCCCACACACACTGACCCTCACTGGGGGACGGTCCCACACACACAAGGACCCTCACTGGGGGACGGTCAGACACACACATGCTGACCCTCACTGGGGGATGGTCACACATACACACTGACCCTCACTGGGGGAACGGTCCCACACACACACTGACCCTCACTGGGGGAACGGTCCCACACACACTGACCCTCACTGGGGAATGGTCCCACACACACACTGACCCTCACTGGGGGACAGTCCCACACACACACTGACCCTCACTGGGGGATGGTCCCACACACACACTGACCCTCACTGGGGGATGGTCCCACACACACACACTGACCCTCACTGGGGGATGGTCCCACACACACACTGACCCTCACTGGGGGATGGTCCCACACACACACTGACCCTCGCTGAGGGACAGTCCCACACACACACTGACCCTCACTGGGGAACAGTCACACACATACACACTGACCCTCACTGGGGGATGGTCCCACACACACACTGACCCTCACTGGGGGACAGGTGGACTGATAGGAAAGGCTTGGAACAGAACCTAGAACATTACAGCGCAGTACAGGCCTTGTGGCCCACAGTGTTGTGCTGCCCTTTTAACCTACTCGAAGATCAGTTTACCCTTCCCTCCTGCATAGCCCTCCATTTTTCATCATCCGTGGGCTGCAACATTTGGAGTGTGGGGTGTCTGTTGTAGATCAGTTGGAGCAAGGAGCACATTTCCCTGAAAGTGACATCTTTAGTAGACAGGGCCGTGTAGAAAGCGTTTCTCACACTGGCCTTCATCATTTGGGGCCCAGATAGAGAACTTGGGATTTCATATTCGAAGCCAAAGTCAAAGTAAATTTATTATCTAAGTACCACATACTGTAATACCTGGAGATTCATTTTCTTGTAGCTGGTTACTGGAATACAATAGAATTTGTGTCAAATTATACATAAATAAAGACAAACAATGTGCAAAAGAAGATAAATTGTGCAAAGAAAAAATAAAGAAATAATACTGAGAACATGAGTTGTAGAGTCTTTGAAAGTGAGTCTGCAGGTGTGGAATCAGTTCAGAGTTGAGGTGAGTGAAGTTATCCTCACTGGTATAGGAGCCTGGTGGTTGTAGGGTAATAACTGTTCCTGAACCTGGTGGGGTGGGACCTAAGGGTCCTATACATCCTTCTTCCTGTCGTAGTGAATAAGACGTATTTGGAATATTGTGTACAGTTTTGGTCATCTGCTCTCGGCAAGATGCTTTTAAGCTGGGAAGAGTGAAGAGGAGATTTACGAGGACATTGCCAGGACTCGTGGGACTGAATTATGGAGAGAGGTTGGTCAGGCTGAGACTGTTTTAACTGGAACTGGAACCTGGGGTGACCTTAGAGAGGAGTATATAATCATGAGGGGCATAGAGAGAGTGAATACACTCAGTCCTTTTCCAAAGGTTAGGGGATCGACAAACGGAGGCTATAGGTTTAAGTGAGAGGAGGGAGATTCAATTGGACCTTGACGGGCAACTCTTTCACCTAGGGAGTGGCCAGTGTATGGAATGAGCTGCCAAAGGAAATGGTTGAGGCCGGTAAATTAATCAGTGTTTTTCCCGAAAGGTTAGGATGTCTTAGACCTCACTGTAATGTCCTGTTTCTCCCTCTCACAGTGTGGATCTCTCTCAGTGCTGACTCTCTCTCACAGTGTGGAGCTCCCTCAGTGATCTCCCTCCCACAGTGTGGAGCTCCCTCAGTGATCTCCCTTCCACAGTGTGGAGCTCCCTCAGTGCTGTCTCTCCCACAGTGTGGTGCTCCCTCAGTCATCTCCCTCCCACAGTGTGGTGCTACATCAGTGATCTCCCTCCCACAGTGTGGTGCTACATCAGTGATCTCCCTCCCACAGCGTGGAGCTCCCTCTGTGCTGACTCTTTCTCACAGTGTGGTGCTCCCTCAGTGCTGTCTCTCCCACAGTGTGGAGCTCCCTCAGTGCTGTCTCTCCCACAGTGTGGTGCTCCCTCAGTGCTGTCTCTCCCACAGTGTGGTGCTCCCTCAGTGCTGTCTCTCCTACAGTGTGGAGCTCCCTCAGTGCTGTCTCTCCCACAGTGTGGTGCTCCCTCAGTGCTGTCTCTCCCACAGTGTGGAGCTCCCTCAGTGATCTCTCTGTCACAGTGTGGAGCTCCCTCAGTGATCTCTCTGTCACAGTGTGGAGCTCCCTCAATGATCTCTCTCCCACAGTGTGGAGCTCCCTCAGTGCTGTCTCTCCCACAGTGTGGTGCTCCCTCAGTGCTGTCTCTCCCACAGTGTGGAGCTCCCTCAGTGCTGTCTCTCCCACAGTGTGGTTCTCCCTCAGTGCTGTCTCTCCCACAGTGTGGTGCTCCCTCAGTGCTGTCTCTCCTACAGTGTGGAGCTCCCTCAGTGCTGTCTCTCCCACAGTGTGGTGCTCCCTCAGTGCTGTCTCTCCCACAGTGTGGAGCTCCCTCAGTGATCTCTCTGTCACAGTGTGGAGCTCCCTCAGTGATCTCTCTGTCACAGTGTGGAGCTCCCTCAATGATCTCTCTCCCACAGTGTGGAGCTCCCTTAGTGATCTCTCTGTCACAGTGTGGAGCTCCCTCAAAGATCTCTCTCCCATAGTGTGGTGCTCCCTCAGTGCTGTCTCTCCCACAGTGTGGAGCTCCCTCAGTGCTGTCTCTCCCACAGTGTGGTGCTCCCTCAGTGCTGTCTCTCCCACAGTGTGGAGCTCCCTCAGTGCTGTCTCTCCCACAGTGTGGTGCTCCCTCAGTGCTGTCTCTCCCACAGTGTGGAGCTCCCATAATGCTGTCTCTCCCACAGTGTGGAGCTCCCTCAGTGACCTCCCTCCCACAGTGTGGTGCTCCATCAGTGATCTCCCTCCCACAGCGTGGAGCTCCCTCAGTGATCTCCCTCCCACAGTGTGGAGCTCCCTCAGTCATCACCCTCCCACAGTGTGGTGCTCCATCAGTGATCTCCCTCCCACAGCGTGGAGCTCCCTCAGTGATCTCCCTCCCGCAGTGTGGAGCTCCCTCAGTGATCACCCTCCCACAGCGTGGAGCTCCCTCAGTGCTGACTCTTTCTCACAGTGTGGTGCTCCCTCAGTGCTATCTCTCCTACAGTGTGGTGCTCCCTCAGTGACCTCCCTCCCACAGTGTGGTGCTCCATCAGTGATCTCCTTCCCACAGTGTGGTTCTCCATCAGTGATCTCCCTCCCACAGCGTGGAGCTCCCTCAGTGATCTCCCTCCCACAGTGTGGAGCTCCCTCAGTGATCTCCCTTCCACAGTGTGGAGCTCCCTCAGTGCTGACTCTTTCTCACAGTGTGGTGCTCCCTCAGTGCTGTCTCTCCCACAGTGTGGTGCTCCCTCAGTGACCTCCCTCCCACAGTGTGGTGCTCCATCAGTGATCTCCCTCCCACAGTGTGGTGCTCCCTCAGTGCTGTCTCTCCCACAGTGTGGAGCTCCCTCAGTGCTGTCTCTCCCATAGTGTGGTGCTCCCTCAGTGCTGTCTCTCCCACAGTGTGGTGCTCCCTCAATGCTGTCTCTCCCACAGTGTGGAGCTCCCTCAGTGGTCTCTCTGTCACAGTGTGGAACTCCCTCAGTGATCTCTCTGTCACAGTGTGGAGCTCCCTCAATGATCTCTCTCCCACAGTGTGGAGCTCCCTCAGTGCTGTCTCTCCCACAGTGTGGTGCTCCCTCAGTGCTGTCTCTCCCACAGTGTGGAGCTCCCTCAGTGATCTCTCTGTCACAGTGTGGAGCTCCCTCAGTGATCTCTCTGTCACAGTGTGGAGCTCCCTCAATGATCTCTCTCCCACAGTGTGGAGCTCCCTCAGTGCTGTCTCTCCCACAGTGTGGTGCTCCCTCAGTGCTGTCTCTCCCACAGTGTGGTGCTCCCTCAGTGCTGTCTCTCCCACAGTGTGGAGCTCCCTCAGTGCTGTCTCTCCCACAGTGTGGTGCTCCCTCAGTGCTGTCTTTCCCACAGTGTGGTGCTCCCTCAGTGCTGTCTCTCCCACAGTGTGGAGCTCTCTTAGTGATCTCTCTGTCACAGTGTGGAGCTCCCTCAATGATCTCTCTCCCACAGTGTGGTGCTCCATCAGTGATCTCCCTCCCACAGCGTGGAGCTCCCTCAGTGATCTCCCTCCTGCAGTGTGGAGCTCCCTCAGTGATCACCCTCCCACAGTGTGGAGCTCCCTCAGTGCTGACTCTTTCTCACAGTGTGGTGCTCCCTCAGTGCTATCTCTCCCACGGTGTGGTGCTCCATCATTGATCTCCCTCCCACAGTGTGGTGCTCTCTCAGTGATCCCTCTCCTACAGTGTGGTGCTCCCTCAGTGACCTCCCTCCCACAGTGTGGTGCTCCATCAGTGATCTCCCTTCCACAGTGTGGAGCTCCCTCAGTGCTGACTCTTTCTCACAGTGTGGTGCTCCCTCAGTGCTGTCTCTCCCACAGTGTGGTGCTCCATCAGTGATCTCCCTCCCACAGCGTGGAGCTCCCTCAGTGATCTCCCTCCCACAGTGTGGTGCTCTCTCAGTGATCCCTCTCCTACAGTGTGGAGCTCCCTCAGTGCTGACTCTTTCTTACAGTGTGGTGCTCCCTCAGTGACCTCCCTCCCACAGCGTGGAGCTCCCTCAGTGATCCCCCTCCCACTGTGTGGAGCTCCCTCAGTGATCTCTCTCTCACAGTGTGGAGCTCCCTCAGTGATCTCGTTCCACAGCGTGGAGCTCCCTCAGTGATCTCTCTGTGACAGTGTGGAGCTCCCTCAGTGATCTCTCTCCCACAGTGTGGAGCTCCCTTAGTGATCTCTCTGTCACAGTGTGGTGCTCCCTCAGTGATCTCTCTCCCACAGTGTGGAGCTCCCTCAGTGCTGTCTCTCCCACAGTGTGGTGCTTCCTCAGTGCTGTCTCTCCCACAGTGTGGAGCTCCCTCAGTGCTGTCTCTCCCACAGTGTGGTGCTCCATCAGTGATCTCCCTCCCACAGCGTGGAGCTCCCTCAGTGATCTCCCTCCCACAGTGTGGTGCTCTCTCAGTGATCCCTCTCCTACAGTGTGGAGCTCCCTCAGTGCTGACTCTTTCTTACAGTGTGGTGCTCCCTCAGTGATCTCCCTCCCACAGCGTGGAGCTCCCTCAGTGATCCCCCTCCCACTGTGTGGAGCTCCCTCAGTGATCTCTCTCTCACAGTGTGGAGCTCCCTCAGTGATCTCCCTCCCACAGTGTGGTGCTCCCTCAGTGATCTCGCTCCCACAGTGTGGAGCTCCCTCAGTGATCTCTCTCTCACAGTGTGGAGCTCCCTCAGTGATCTCACTCCCACAGTGTGGAGCTCCCTCAGTGATCTCTCTGTGACAGTGTGGAGCTCCCTCAGTGATCTCTCTCCCACAGTGTGGAGCTCCCTTAGTGATCTCTCTGTCACAGTGTGGTGCTCCCTCAGTGATCTCTCTCCCACAGTGTGGAGCTCCCTCAGTGCTGTCTCTCCCACAGTGTGGTGCTTCCTCAGTGCTGTCTCTCCCACAGTGTGGAGCTCCCTCAGTGCTGTCTCTCCCACAGTGTGGTGCTTCCTCAGTGCTGTCTCTCCCACAGTGTGGAGCTCCCTCAGTGCTGTCTCTCCCACAGTGTGGTGCTCCATCAGTGATCTCCCTCCCACAGCGTGGAGCTCCCTCAGTGATCTCCCTCCCACAGTGTGGTGCTCTCTCAGTGATCCCTCTCCTACAGTGTGGAGCTCCCTCAGTGCTGACTCTTTCTTACAGTGTGGTGCTCCCTCAGTGACCTCCCTCCCACAGCGTGGAGCTCCCTCAGTGATCCCCCTCCCACTGTGTGGAGCTCCCTCAGTGATCTCTCTCTCACAGTGTGGAGCTCCCTCAGTGATCTCCCTCCCACAGTGTGGTGCTCCCTCAGTGATCTCGCTCCCACAGTGTGGAGCTCCCTCAGTGATCTCTCTGTGACAGTGTGGAGCTCTCTCAGTGATCTCTCTCCCACAGTGTGGTGCTCCCTCAGTGCTGTCTCTTGCACAGTGTGGAGCTCCCTCAGTGATCTCTCTGTCACAGTGTGGAGCTCCCTCAAAGATCTCTCTCCCACAGTGTGGAGCTCCCTCAGTGATCTCTCTCTCACAGTGTGGAGCTCCCTTAGTGATCTCTCTGTCACAGTGTGGTGCTCCCTCAGTTATCTCTCTCCCACAGTGTGGAGCTCCCTCAGTGATCTCTCTGTCACAGTGTGGAGCTCCCTCAAAGATCTCTCTCCCACAGTGTGGAGCTCCCTCAGTGATCTCTCTCTCACAGTGTGGAGCTCCCTTAGTGATCTCTCTGTCACAGTGTGGAGCTCCCTCAGTTATCTCTCTCCCACAGTGTGGAGCTCTCTCAGTGATCTCTCTCCCACAGTGTGGTGCTCCCTCAGTGCTGTCTCTCGCACAGTGTGGAGCTCCGTCAGTGATCTCTCTGTCACAGTGTGGAGCTCCCTCAAAGATCTCTCTCCCACAGTGTGGAGCTCCCTCAGTGATCTCTCTCTCACAGTGTGGAGCTCCCTTAGTGATCTCTCTGTCACAGTGTGGTGCTCCCTCAGTTATCTCTCTCCCACAGTGTGGAGCTCCCTCAGTGATCTCTCTGTCATAGTGTGGAGCTCCCTCAGTGATCTCTCTCTCACAGTGTGGAGCTCCCTTAGTGATCTCTCTGTCAAGTGTGGTGCTCCCTCAGTGCTGTCTCTGCCACAGTGTGGAGCTCCCTCAGTGATCTCTCTGTCACAGTGTGGAGCTCCCTCAGTGATCTCTCTGTCACAGTGTGGAGCTCCCTCAATGATCTCTCTCCCATAGTGTGGTGCTCCCTCAATATTGGCCTTCCAGCCCCTCAGTTCCTCTGCCTATTTCCCTGTCATTTTCACACTCCCTGGGAACCACACTGAGTGTGTGACTGTTATTCTGTCCCTGACTGTTTGCAGCAGGACTGGTGTAATGATGGGAGTTCTCTTTTCTGAATCCTTTTCAGGTGGGTAAGTTGGGAGGCTCTGGGTGTGAATTAGGGCCGATTCCTCCTTTATATCGTGTAATGTTTCCTAAGTCTCTGGATTTGCTCGTGTGTTGTTGTGGTTTGTTGTCATATTTCCAAAGTCAAGGTCAAGTTTACTGCCATCTGCTCAAGTTCATGTGTGCACTGGTGCAAGAAACATTTACAGTGGCATCACAGGCACAGAGCGTCCGATGAGCCACGTTCACGAGAAAATCAAATTAATCACAAATTTCATCAGAAAACACAGTTAGAACAAATAGAACAATCGAGTTAATTTTGTTGCTAAACTGCGGTGATTGTGCCGGTTGGTTCAAGGTCTGAGTGGCTTTAGGGAAGTAGCTGTTTCTGAACCCGGCGTGTGGGTCTTCGGGCCTGTCCCTCCTGCCCGATGGTATCTGTGAGTAGACGGCCTGGCCCGGTTGGTGGGGATCATTGATGATGGGTGTTGTCCTCTCGAGGCAGCACCTCTTGTAGATACCACCGAGGGGGGAGAGGGACGTGCCTGTGAGGTATTGGGCTGAGTCCGCGAGTCTCTGCAGTCCGTTACTGTATATTCGAATTGTTGTACCAGACCATGGTGTGACCACTTTCAACAGTCCGTCTGTACAAGTTTTCTGCAGAAGTCTGACACACTCTATTTGATTTGTGCACGCGGAGAGATGTGGGGGGATTAAATGCAGATCTCAGCTTCAACCTATCTAAAAGTCCATCTTATTATACTAGGATACCATTTGATAGTCTTGTTACTAGTGGGACAGATGTCTGTGGGGATGTATTTTAAAACTTTTGTACCTCTGCCTTATGGGAGAGGGGAGAAGAGAGAATGTCTGGGGTGAGTGGGGTCTTTGATTTTGCAGGCTGCTTTACTGAGGCAGTGAGAAGTGTAGACAGGGTCCGTGGAGGGGCGGCTGGTTTCTGTGACGTGCTGAGCTCTGCCCTCAACTCTTGTGGTCACGGACAAGGCAGTTGTGTGTAAAGTACCTACTGAAGCCTCTGTGTGAATGAAACCTGCCTCTGACAACCCTGTGCCACTGTCAAGGAGATTAGGGCATTTCGAGGTAGAGGAGGAGGTAGTGTT
Source organism: Mobula hypostoma (assembly GCF_963921235.1). Taxonomy (NCBI): domain Eukaryota; kingdom Metazoa; phylum Chordata; class Chondrichthyes; order Myliobatiformes; family Myliobatidae; genus Mobula; species Mobula hypostoma. Next base: position 111,739,780 of record NC_086102.1, on the reverse strand, counting down.
GGGTCTGTTAAAGAGCATTGAGGTGGATATCCTCAGAGCCTCTCTCATGGGATTTACCCCAGGTTATTGAGACAGGGTGTTGGCGCGTGGCCAAGTGGTTAAGGCGTTGGTCTAGTGATCTGAAGGTCGCTAGTTCGAGCCTTGGCTGAGGCAGCGTGTGTGTCCTTGAGCAAGGCACTTAACCACACATTGCTCTGCGACGACACCGGTTCCAAGCTGTATGGGTCCTAATGCCCTTCCCTTGGACAACATCGGTGGCGTGGAGAGGGGAGACTTGCAGCATGGGCAACTGTCGGTCTTCCATACAACCTTGCCCAGGCCTGCGCCCTGGAAACCTTCCAAGGCGCAAATCCATGGTCTCACGAGACTAACGGATGCCTATAAGAATTGAGAGAGGCAAGAGAAGAGATTGCTGGGGCCTTGACCAGTATCTTCATCTCCTCTTTAGCCACAAGCGAGGTCCCGGCAGACTTGCAAGTAGCTAATGTTGTTCCAGTATTGAAGAAGGGAACCAGGTATAGCCTTGGAAACTACAACACAACAGCGGTAGGGAAATTACTGGAGAGAATTCTTAGGGATAGGATTTACGAGGATTTGGAAAACCATGGCCTAATTAGAGAGAGCCAGCATGGCTTTGTGTGTGACAGGTCATGGCTTACTAACTTGATTGAGTTTTTTGATGAGGTGATGAGGGTGATTGATGAAGGTAGAGCTGTGGATGTTGATGACTGCATGGATTTTAGTAAGGCGTTTGACAAGGTCCCTCATGGGAGGCTCATCCAGAAGATTAAAATGCATGGGATCAGTGGTGAACTGGTTGTTTGGATTCAGAATTGGCTTGTCCTTAGAAGGCCAGAAGGTAATGGCCTTCTTCAGAGAAGATTCACTAGAATGATTCCGGGAATGAGAGGGTTAACATACGACGAAAGTTTGACCGCTCTTGGACTATATTCCTTGGAATTTAGAAGAATGAGGGGGGACCTCATAGAAACATTACGAATGTTGAAAGGCATGGACAGAGTGGATGTGGCAAAGTTGTTTCCCATGATGGGGGAGTCTAGTACGAGAGGGCATGACTTAAGGATTGAAGGGCGCCCATGCAGAACGGAAATGCCAAGAAATTTTTTTAGTCAGAGGGTGGTGAATCTATGGAATTTGTTGCCACGGGTAGCAGTGGAGGCCAAGTCATTGGGTGTATTTAAGGCAGAGATTGATAGGTATCTGAGTAACCAGGGCATCAAAGGTTATGGTGAGAAGGTGGGGGAGTGGGACTAAATGGGAGAATGGATCAGCTCATGATAAAATGGCCAACTTCTGCTCCTTTGTCTTATGGTCTTATGGTTGAAGGGACGTATTCTAGTTGGAGGTCTGTGATTAGTGGTGTCCTGCAGAAATCTGAACTGGGACTTCTAGTGTTTATAATTTATATACATATATATATATACACACACATACATATATACATACACACACACACACACACACACACACATACACACACACACACACACATATATATATATATATAGTAAATGACCTGGATGAAAATGTAAATGGGAAGGGTTAGTAAGTTTGCGAATGATAAGAAGGTTGGTGTCGTTGTGGATAGTGTCGAAGACTGGCAAAGAATACATCAGGATACAAATCAGATGCAGATGTGGCTGGAGAAATGACAAATAGAGTTTAACCCAGCCAACTAGGAATTGTTGGACCTCAGCAGGGCAAATGCAAAGAGGCAGTACACTGTTAGGGGCAAGATCCTTAACAGTGTTGAGAAGCAGAGCGGTCTTGGGATGCAAGTTCATAGCTTCCTGAGAGTGGCTACACAGGTTGATAGGCTGGTTATGAAAGCTTATGGAATGCTCGCCTTTATTAGTCCAGGCAATGAGTTCAAAGGTCAGGAAGTTAGAGCTTTACAAGACTATAGTTCGGCTGCATCTGGTGTACTGCATACAGTCTAGTCACCTCATTATAGGAAGGATGTCAAGGCTTTGGAGAGGGTGCAGAAGACGTTTACCTGGATGCTGCCTGGTTTAGAGGGCATGGGCTAAAACAAGAGGTTGAACAAACTTGGTTTGTTTTCTCTGGGAAATCTGACTAGAGGTTTTCAAGATTGTCTATAACCACGAGTGCATGCACTGAAGGTGGGCAGGGGTAATATCAAAGGAGATGTGAGGGCAATTTCTTTACACAAGGAGTGCTGGATTCCTGTAACACACTGCCTGGGGTGGTGGTAGAGGCAGAGACATTAGAAACCTTTAAGAGATGTGAAAAAAATGGAAGGATATGGACATTGTGTAGGCAGAAGAGATTAGTTAGCCATTTGATTACTAATCTAATTGGTACTGTACAACATTGAGGGCCAAAGGGCCTGTTCCTGTGCTGTGCTGTACTGTACTGTTCTATGTTCCACGTTCTACCCCCCTAAGCATTCCCCCAATCACCTGGAGAAGGTCTTTGGCTGCCCACTCTATCTATGCCTCATCATCCGTGCCCTCAGACATTTGCACAGTATTGTGTGTATATATGTTATATGAGGAGCATTTAATGGCTCTAGGCCTGTACACATTGGAGTTTAGAAGAATGAGGGGGAATCTCATTAAAACCTATCGAATACTGAAAGGCCTAGATAGAGTGGACCTGGAGAGGATGTTGCCAATTGTAGGGGGAGTCTAGCACCAGAGGGCACAGAGTACAAGGACATGCCTTTAGAACGGAGATGAAGAGGGATTTCCTTAGCCAGAGGGTGGTGTAATTCATTACCACAAGTGGCTGTGGAAGCAAAGTCATTGGCTAAATTGCTTAGGACATGCTCTCTTCTCGTTGCTGTCATCAAGGAGAAGGTTCAGGAGCCTGATGGCACAAACTCAACATTTTAGGAACAGGGCAACACACACAAAATGCTGGAGGAACTCAGCAGGCCAGGCAGCATCTAAGAAAAGAGTACAGTTGATGTTGCGGGCTGAAACCTTTGGGACCTGCTGAAGGTTTTCCAGAGTCTGCAGATTTTCTCTCGTTCTCGATTATCGGCACCCAATTGTCCACCATTGAGAACATCTACCATAAACGCTGCCTGGTCAGGGCGAAAAGCATTATCAAGGATGCATCTTACCCTAACCATGGACTTTTTACTCTCCTCCCATCCGGTAGGCGCTCCAGGAGCCTCCGCTCCCACACCAGCAGGCACAGGGAGAGCTTCTTCCCTGAGGCTGTGACCCTGCTGAACCTCACATCACAGCGCTAAGCAGTATTGCACCCATATTGTACTGTCTCAGTACTTTTATATTTGTGTGCTGTAGCACTTACTTTTTATTCACAGTTATTTTGTAAATAACACTATTCTTTGCATTTCTGGTCAGATGCTAAATGCATTTCATTGGCTTTGTATCTGTACTCGGCACAATGACAATAAAGTTGAATCTAGTCTAACCTAATCTAGTCTAATTTTATGAGCAGCTTCTTTCCCATCGCCATCAGATTTCTGAATGGACAATTAACCCATCTACACTACCTCACTGTTTTTTTTTCTTTTTTTCTCTATTTTTTACTACCTATTTACTTTAATTTTGTAAACAGATTTCTTATTGTGATTTATAGTTTTTGCATTATGTATTTCAATGTACTGCTGCCGCAAAACAATAAATTTCATGACATATGCCAGTCATATTAAACCTGATTCTGATTCTGATTACATTTAAAGTAAAGGTTGATATGCTCTTGATTAATAAAGGCGTCAAAGCTTATGGGGAGAAGGCAGGAGAACAGGATAAATCAGCTATGATGGAATGGCAGACCTGACTCGATGGGCCAAATGGCCCCTTTCTGCCCCTATGTCTGCTGGTCTTATGATTTTATTATGGTATTATGAGTGGTGGATTCTGTGGTGAGTTGAAGGGGAATGTGGAAGGAAGATATAAATGGGACTGGTGTGGAAGTGTCTTGAGTGGGAGCACAGACTTAGTCAGATGCTGGTCTGAAACCTCCAATGCCAGTGCGATGTGTTCTGGCTCACAGATCCATGGAGGAACCACACATCAAGCAGAAAATTGCAGAGTCATAAGAGCATTTCAGCACAGAAACGTGCCCTTCGGCCCATCCAGTTTGTACCAAACAGTTAATCTGCCCTAATCCTTCGACCTGTACCTGGACCATCGCCCTGCATTTCCTTCCCATCCCGCCCATGGACTTCACCAAACTTTGCGAAGTGCTAACCCGTGACCTCTCGTTCTAGCCTGCTTGCATTTACCCTTTCTACACCCCTCATAATTTTGTGTACCTCTGTCAAATCCCCTCCACATTCGCCGTTATTCCAGGGAATAACATCCTAGCCTATTGAAAATTTCCCTATAACTCAGGTCCTCAAGTGCTGGCAACGTCCTTGTAAATTTTCTCTGCACTCTTTCAGTCTTATTGATATCTTTCCTGTAGGTAGGTGACCAAAACTGCAAACAATACTCCAAATTATGCCTCACCAACATCTTACTGGACTATCTCCAATTCCAGCACATCTTTTCATTAGCAGTTTGGTTATCATAAGACATAGGAGCAGAATTAGGCCATTCGGCCCATTGAGTCTGCTCCACCATTCCATCATGGTTGATCCCAGATCCCACTCAACTCCATACACCTGCCTTCTCGCCATATCCTTTGATGCCCTGACCAATCAGGAAATGATCAACTTCCGCCTAAAATATACCCACAGATTTGGCCTCCACCGCAATCTGTGGTGATCCACTACTCTCTGGCTAAAAAAAATTCCTCCTACCTCTGTTCTAAAGGGTCTCCCCTCAATTTTGAGGCTGTGCCCTCTAGTTCTGGATACCCCTACCATAGGAACCATCATCTCCACATCCACCCTATCCAGTACTTTCAAAATTCGTTCGGGTTCAATGAGATCCTTCCCCCACCCCCGGCACTCTTCTAAATTCCAGTGAGTTCAGGCCCAAAGCTGCCAAACGCTCCTCATATGTTAACCCCTTCATTCCTGGAATAATCCTCGTGAACCTCCTCTGGACTCTCTCCAATGACAACATATCCTTTCTGAGATATGGGCCCAACACTGTCGTCTATACTCCAAGTGCGGCCTGACTAGTGTCTTATAAAGTCTCAGCACTACCTCCTTGCTTTTATATTCTATTCCCATTGAAATAAATGCCAACATTGTATTTGCCTTCTTTACCACAGACTCAGCCTGTAAATTAACCTTCTGGGAGTCTTGCACGAGAACTCCCAAGTCTCTCTGCACCTCTGATGTTTGAACCTTCTCCCCATTTAGGTAATAGTCCACACTATTGTTTCTTTTACAAAAATGCATTATCATACATTTCCCAACACTGTATTCCATCTGCCACTTTTTTGCCCATTCTTCCAATTCGTCTAAGTCCTGCTGCAATCGCATTGCTTCCTCAGCACTACCTACCCCTCCGCTTATCTTCATATCATCCACAAACTTTGCCACAAAGCCATCAATTCCATTATCCAAATCATTGACAAACAATGTGAAAAGTAGTGGTCCCAATACTGACTCCTGAGGAACACCACTAGTCACTGGCAGCCAACCCAAAAAGGCCCCCTTTATTCTCACTCTCTGCCTCCTGCCTGTCAACCATTCCTCTATCCATGCCAGTATTTTTCCTGTAATGCCTTAGGATTTTATCTTGTTAAGCAGCTTCATGTGTAGCACTTTATCAAACGCCTTCTGAAAATCCAAGTAAATGGCTTCCACTGTCTCTCCATTGTCCACCCTGCTTGTTACTTCCTCAAAGAACTCTAAACGATTTGTCAGGCAAGATTTCCCTTTACGGAGACCATGCTGACTTTGACTTATTTTATCATTAGTCTCCAAGTACCTCAAAACCTCATCCTTAATAATAGACTCCAACACTTTCCCAGCCACTGAGGTTAGGCTAACTGGCCTATAATTTCCTTTCTGTTGCCTTCCTCCCTTCTTAAAGAGTGGAGTGACATTTGCAATCTTCCAGCCCTCTGGGACCATGCCAGGATCAAGTGATTCTTGAAAGATCATGACCAATGCATCCGTTATCTCTTCAGCAACCTCTTTCAGGACTTTGGGGTGTAGTCTACCTGGTCCCAGTGACTTATCCACCTTAAGACCTTTGAGTTTGCCTCCCACATTTTCCTTTTGTAATAGCAATGGCTCTCACTCCTATTCTCTGATACTCAAGGACCTCTGGAACACTGCTAGTGTCTTCCACAGTGATGAACAGTTGCAAAGTACCCATTAAGTTAATCTAATTTTTCTTTGTCCCCTGTTACTACCTCAAGTAACTTCAGTGTATAGTGAGACTATGAGGAAGGACAGGCAGGTGATAGGGCAACCCTGCGGTCAGTGGGATGGGTTGAAGTGTACTTTTACAATAAATAGTAGTTTCACAGTTCCACAGTTTGGAAGAGTGAGGATAAAGTAAAAGGGAAGGTAAAGTGGTGGTTGTCTGTCATATCCAACGATAAGACGAAACCTGTGCGAGAGAGTTTTTAAAATGAAAATGCCGTTCCATTCCGTCGACCTCAGACGACTGGGTCCAGTGGTACAAGTAGTTGTCATAACTGGGGACTTCCTTGGTCGCAGCGGATGACCGTGACCTCTGTGGCTCGTCATGCTCTTCGCTCTCCACGGAGCGTTGCAGTACCGCCTTCCTGGCGGTTAGATCTCGCTGTAGATCTCATCCGCCCAGTCCACCAGAGCTGACTTCACGTGCCAGGACAGGCGTGCCCCTGTCTCACCAGGGTTAGACTGCCTGTCGAAGCGGCGTGCCGGGGTGAGTGGCCGCCGTCACGTACAAGCAGCTACCTGGAGCCGCAGGTGAGAGCCAAGTGTCCGGTGGGGACCAAGGGCGAGTGAGCTGCCCCAGAAAGGTCATGGCAAGCCCCATGCCCCTTCACCCTCCCTACACACCCCGTTTACCCCCAGGTAAAGTGAAAGAAAATAAAACATGCAGTTATATAAGACCTGGGGCTGATGAAGGCCTGGGATGAATGGAGTGGATCCCAGTCCTAGTCTGACATCTGTAGTAGATTTAAGCAGCCCCTTGTGTAATACCTTCAGTATGTGCTATTTAATACCACTCTGTTTGAGTCATGTTGCAGTCTGGCCTGTGTCCAAGTCTTATTTTACAACCGGGGACTGGCCAATGTGAGGTCATCGCCCTGATTGGGGATTCGATCATTTCCACCGACTAGCTTTAATAAAAGGTCCCATGTGACCCCTGAATCTCTTTTACACTCCCAACCAAAGTCAGCCCAATTTGCAGGGAGACTGGGGCTCTGTTATGCCTAAAAATGTACCAGCACACAGTCCACCTCTGCTGTAAAAGGGGACGTGTATTTTTACCCAAGCAATTACTTTTCCTCTCACTGCCGGTCCGCTGAGTCACTTTAGACAAACAGGGGTTGAACCCCGAGGTTTGACACCCTCAGATGAAGTGGCAATAAGACTGAAAGACAAAGGAGCAGAATTAGGCCATTCAGCCCATTGAGTCTGCTCCGCCATCCGATCATGGCCAATTTATCATTCCTCTCAATCACGCTCTTCTGCCTTCTCCCAGTACCCTTTGACACCCTTCCTAATCAAGAATCTGTCAATCTCCACTTTAAATATACCCAATGACTTGCCTCTATAACCATCTGTAGTAACGAATTCCAGAGATTAATCACCTTCGGCTAAATAACTTCCTCCTCCTCTCCATTCTAAAGGGACGTCCTTGTATTCTGATAGTCTAGGACCCTCTGGTCCTAGACTCTCCCACTGCAGGAAACATCCTCTTCACATCCACTCCATCTAGGCCTTTCAGTAGTTGATGTTTCAATAAAATCCCCCCTCATTCTTGTACAGGCCCAGAGCCATCAAGTGCTCCTCCTACATTAACCCTTTCCCGGGATCTATCTTGAGAACCTCCTCTATGCCAGCCTGTCCTTTTTTAGACAAGACCGTGCTGCTGTTGGGTGGGGGGGTGAGTGTTGGACCCATGGTGGGACATCCAACATCGTATCAGTGTTGTGTCTGGGAGATGAAAACTGGCAAAAAACAGGATCAGAATTGGGTTGAACACCGCTGACATATGTGATGACATTTGTTGATTTACAGCACAATACATAAGAATGACTGTTCCTCGCACTGGGGCAGGAAAGTGGTTTGTGGGGATGACAGTAAAAATCACTGTGAGGATCAGCAGGGTCTACCTCCCCTCTATTTGTGACATTTATTTATTGAGATACAGAGCAGAACAGGTCTCTAAAAACTGCACTGCCGAGCAACCCCCCCCGATTTAACAGGACAATTTACAGTGACCTACTTGCCGCTACGCCTTTAGACTGTAGGAGGAAACCAGAGCACCCGGAGGAAACCCTCACAGTCACAGGGAGAACATAGACAGACAGCGATGGGAATCGAACCTGGGTGACTGGTGCTGTAAAGCGTTGTGTTAACCACGACGCTGCCCTACCGGGAACGTCGTAGATGAAGGGCCCAAAGTATGTTTGAGGATCTCTACCACTCATTCCACAATCTCTTTCACTCACTACGTCCGGAAGGAGGTACAGGAGCATCAGGACTAGGACGGCCAGACTGGGTAACAGCTTCTTCCCTCAGGCTGTGAGACTAATGAATACCCTGCCACCATCGAGGTCTCGTCACTAGGACAGCGAGCTGTTTACTGTTTACCTGCGCTGTGCACTGCATGCATTTTGAATTATATTTTGTTAACTTATTTATGGGATATTTTGTTTCATGCGCTGTGTGTGGTATATGTTTGGTGGGTGCACAGTGCTCTGGAGGAACGTTGTTTCGTTTGGTTGTATACACGTACAGCCAGATGACAATAAACTTGAAGTTGAATCGATGATGGAGGCAGTCTGCCACCCTCGCCTCTGTCCTGCTAGTGCCTTTCTCAAAACTTCCTGCTTCGACTGCAGTTTGCAGGCTCACCAGGCGCAGTTCTTTTTGCCTATTCCCATTCTGGAACATGGAACAGTGCAACACAGTACCAACCCTTTAACCCACTCCAAAATCAATCTAACCCTCCGTCCTACACAGCCTTTCTTATGTAGTTGTCCCTAATGTATCTGTCTACTCTATATCTGTCAGGGTGTTCTGCACGCCCGCCGCTGATCTCCTAATTCTTTCCTTCAATCACCTTGAAGTTATGCCCTCTGGTATTGGCCAGTAGTGTGTGTGTGTGTGTCCTGTGTTTGGTGACTGAAGTTCACGATTACGTTAGCAAACTAACACAAGAATAGCCGCAGAAATCAGGCAGAGGACTAAGTACCCAGACCTCTACGTCGACCCTGGGCACAGGACACCTGTCCAACACATCACAGCGAGTGAGATGGCGTTGGGGGTTGGGAGCTCATCGTGAGGGAGCAAGGTAAGGGCTGAAAGATGGGGTGGGGGGGTGGGGAATGGACTGAGTTACACAGACAGGGAGGGATTGGACACCTGTGTCTTGCTCAAGGAGAGAGATAAGAGAGAGAGAGAGAGAGATTTTTTAAAGTGAGGTTAGCTTTATTTGTCACATATAATGGAAACGTTGAAACGTGCGGTGAAACGTGTCACTTGCGTCAATGACCGACGCAGTCCGAGGACGTGCTGGGGCAGCTCGTAAGCGTGGCCATGCTTCCGTGGCATGTGCGGCTCACTAGCTCTGGCCCGTTTGTCTTTGGAGTGTGGGAGGAAACCAGGGCACCCAGAGAAAACCCACGCGGTCACGGGGAGAACGTACAAACTCCTTACAGACAGCGGCGGGAATTGAACCCGATTGGCGGTTGCTGGTGTTGTTATGCCACTATGCCACCAGGCCACCATGCCATCAACCACGCTACTAACCCACCCCGGGGATATATTCCCTGAGTGCTTCCCTTTGGGTTAGGGGTTAACACCCCCTCTGTCCTTACTTCCGCCCTGATAAGTTGGTCGGGTATTTCCTCACTCCGGGGAGCCTGTGTCTCGTTACGTGCAGTTAGTGTCGACAGTGGGTGCTGAACATTCTGTTTCCTTTGTTCCAGCACTTACATCCTCAGATAAAATTCCAGAACTATGATTCATGACGACTGCCTAGAAACATTTAAGTTTTTAAAAAAAATCAGCTCTGTTTTGGTTGTTGGTCGGAGCAGCTGGAAAATACGAGTCTGTCGATTGTTGGGATCTTTCCATGACTGTGGTATGTGTTTGGAGATTGGAAAATAGTAATTTTCCCCTCAGCGGCTTCTGCTCCTCTGCTGACTCTCTGGGAACTGATGTCACCTCCCTGAGCACATAGCTGGAAGATGATAAGTGCACACCAGGTGGAGACTGTTCTTACAGTCACCAGACGCACACTTCCCACTCACACACGTATTCTGTGCAAACAACATTCCTGCTCTTTCTCTCACTCTCTCTCTCTCTCTCTCTCTCCAGTCTTCCTCTGAGCTCTGTCCACTTTTTGAAATTCTCTCTCTCTCCCTCTCTCTTTCCAGCTCTCTCTCTCTCCAGTCTTCCACTGTCTGATCACTTTCTGAGCCTCATTCTCTCTCTCTCTCTCTCGTCTTCCATCAAATTCTGATCACTTTCTGAGCTCCATTGTCTCTCTCCCTCTCTCTGCCTCTCACCTCCTCCCTTTCTCTCCCTCTGAGCTCTGCCTACATTCTGAGCCCCTCTCTCACCCTCCCTCCCTTTCTTTCTCTCTCTCTCTCTCTTTCTCCCTCTCTCCCTCTCTCTCCCTCTCTCGCTCTCTGTCCCCCTCTCTTTCTCTCTCTGCATTTCGAATTTGTGCTCCTCTCCTCTCTTCCAGCGCTGACAGCTCTCACCTGGACTGGAAGCTCCCTGCTTTTGGAAGAGATTAATTGGACATCTGGGAGGTAGGGTCCGGGTTCTGTGCGATCCTCCTGCTCCTCAACTCTGGATTTGCTTAGCTCTTCAGTTGTGTTATTTTCCCGGAATCAGCGAGTATTGAAGGCGGTATGTTTTGCTTGTGGGAGGGGGTAGGACCAGCTGTGCTGACAGGCACTCCCCTCTCCTGTCCACTGGAGCAAGGGAGGATGAAAGGTGACTTGACGGAGGTGTACAACATGATAAAAGGCAAAGACGGAGCGGGCGGCTTGAGTTTTTTTCCCAGGGCGTAAGGGGTTAATACCAGGGAGCATAATTTTAAGATGAGTGCAAGAAGGGGAAGGGAGAAGATCAGAGTTGGGTCTTTTACACAGAGAGTGGTGAGTGTGCTGGTAGTGGCAGATACATTCGGGACTTTTAAGGGACCCAGATGAAGGGAAAGTGGAGGGTTATGTGGGAGGGATGGGTTAGATGGATCTTGGAGTAGGTTAAAATGTCAGCACAACATTGTAGGCTGAAGGGCCTATACTGTTCCATGTTCTGAGAATCCTTCTGAATCCAGGATAACTTGCTCCCATCCAGTTTCTGTGGGGTCTGAGCAGTTGATGGGGCTGAAGTGGGATTAAAGATTAAACTTCAGTTTTACTTGTAACGTACATCGAAACATACAGTGCACTGTTGGCATCAAATCCAATCAGTAAGGATGTGCTGGGGGCAGCCCACAAGAGATGCCATGCTTCCAGCGCCAATATAGCATGCCCACAACTGACTAACCCTAACCTGTACGTAGCTGGACAGTGGGAGGAAACCGCAGCACGTGGAGGAAACCCACACGGTCACAGGGAGAACATACAACTCCTGACAGGCAGTTTTCCCTGGAGCAAAGAAGGTCGTGCAGGTTTATCGAATCGTGGGAAGTGTGGATAAGGTGAGGAGTCACAATCTTTCTCCTAGAGCTGTAAAACAACAGGAAGCACAGGTTTGAGGTGAGAGGGGAAACATTTAAAAACTGATGGGTTGTTTTTTTGTGCACAGAGAGTGGCAGCTATGTGGAATGAGCTCCCAGAGGTAGAGGCAGGTGCATTTACCACATTTAGACATACAGAGGTGAAATGTTCACAGGGAACCTGAGGGGGAACTTCTTCACTCAGAGGGTGGTGAGGGTGTGGAATGAGCTGCCAGCAGAAGTGGTGGATGTGGGTTCGATTGTAACACTTAAGAGAACGGAAAAGCCCATGAAATAAGTGAACACAGCCCAGTTCTTTGCAGGAAAACTCTTTTCGGCGGCCTGCAATCATCACAAGCTGTCACTCGATTGGCTGAGGTCATGCCAGGTTTACGAAGTGCCTGGGGCCTTTCAGAATGTTTTGGTGGGCTGCAGTCAGGAAGGACGGGTTACCTCTGAACCCAAAGGGGACCAACTCCTTGCTCAGAGGTTTGTTAGAGCTGCTGGAGAGGGTTTAAACTAATTTGGCAGAGGGTGGGGAACCAGAGTGATCGGACTCTGAGGATGGGACAGCTGGTATACAACTAGACGCAGTGCGTAGTGAGACTGTGAGGAAGGACAGGCAGATGATAGGGCAAAATTACAGTGAGTGAGTTGAGTTGAGGGGTAACATGGGGGCAAAATCGAAAAGGGCAACGAATACAGGACTGAAGGTGTTATATTTGAATGCACGCTGTATACGGAATAAAGTAGATTATCGTGTAGCACATTCAGAGGTTGGCAGGGATGGTTGGTAGCTTAACATCCGAGGATCCACATTGTATGGAAAGGACAGACAGAGGGGTTGGTTAGCTCTGTTGGTAGAAAGTGAAATCAAATCCTGAGAAAGAGGTGACTTAGGATCAGAAGATGTAGAATCCTTGTGGGTAGAGCTAAGAAACTGCAAGGGTAAAAAGACCCTGACCTGACAGGTGAACAAACAGTAGCTAGGATGTGGGATTTAAACTACAATAGGAGATAGAAAATGCATGCCAAAAGGGCAATGTTATAATACTCACGGGGGATTTTAATGTGCAGGTAGTTTGGGAAAGGAAGAGAAGGAATTTGTATAATCCCTATGAATTGGCATTTTAGATCGGCTCATAGTAGAGCCCACTAGGAGAAAGGCTATTCTGGATTGGGAGTTGTGTAATGAACCAAACTTAATTAGGGAGCTTAAGGTAAAAGAACCCTTTAGAGAGAGTGATCATAATATAATAGAGTTCACCCTGCAGTTTGAGAGGGAGAAGCAGAAGTCAGATGTATCCGTATTACGGTGGGGCAAAGGGAATTACACAGACATGAGAGAGGAACTGGCCAGAGTTGATTGGGAGGAGCCAGTTACAGGGGTGATGACAGAACAGAAATGGCTGGAGTTTCTGGGGGCAATTCGGGAGGCTCAGTATAGATACTGTACATCCCAAATTCGTAAAAGTATTCTAAACAGAGGATGAGGCAACCGTGACTGACAAGGGAAGTCAAAGACAGCGTAAAAACAGAAGAGAGGGCATCTAAAATGACAAATATTAGAGAGGATTCAGAAGCTTTTAAGAACCATCAGAAAGCAACTAAAAAGCCATAAGGAAGGAAAAGATTAAATATGATAAGCTAGCCAATAATATAAAAGAGGATATCAAAAGTTTTTTCAGACATATAAAGAGTAAAATAGAGGTGGGAGTGGATAATGGACCACCGGGAAATGATGCCAGGGGGCTGGTAATGGTGAACAAAGTGTTGGCTGAAGAACTTAATGAGTATTTGCATCAGTCTTTACTGTGTAAGACACTAGCAGTATGCTAGACATTTGAGAGTGTTACGGGGCAGGAGTGAGTGTAGTTGCTAAGTTACTAAGGAGAGGTGCTTGGGAGGCTAAAAGGTCTGAAGGTAGATAAATCACCTGGACCAGATGGACTACACCCCAGGATTCTGAAAGTGGTAGCTGAAGAGATTCTGGAGGCATTATTAGTGATTTTTCAAGAATCACTAGATTCTGGAATGGTTCCAAAGGACTGGAGATTTGCAAATGTCACTTTAGTCTTTAAGAAGGGAAGGAGGCAGAAGAAAGGATATTATAGGCCAGTTAGCCTGATTTCAGTGGTTGGGAAAATGTTGGAGGCCATTAGTAAGGATGAGGTTTCGGGGTACTTGGAGCCACATTATAAAGTAGGCCAAAGTCAGCATGGTTTCCTTAAGGGAAAATTTTGCCTGACAAATCTGTTGGAATTCTTTGAGGATATAACAAGCAGGATAGAGAAAGGAGAGTCAGTGGATGCTGTTAGGTTGGATTTTCAGAAGGCCTTTGACAAGGTACTGCACATGAGACTGCTTTACAAGATAAGAGCCCATGGTATTACGGGAAAGGTATTAATATGGATAGAAGAATGGCTGGCTGGCAGGAGGCAAAAAGTGGAAATAAAGGGGGCTTTTTCTGGTTAGCTGCTAGTGATTAGTGATGTTCCACAGGGGTCCGTGTTGGGACCGCTTCTTTTCATACAATGTGTCAGTGAGTTAGATGGTGGAATTGGTGACTTTGTAGCCAAGTTTGTGGATGATACAATGATAGGTGGAGGGGCAGCTAGTGTTGAGGATGCAGGGAGTCTAAAGAGGGACTTGGACAGCTTGGAAAACTGGACAAAGAAGTGACAAACGGAATGTAGTGTAGGGAGCTGTACGGTCGTGAACTTTGATAAAATTAATAAAGTCATAGACTACTTTTTAAACAGGAAGAAAATTCAAAAAGCCAGAGGTGCATTAAGAGTCCTTGTGCAGGATTCCCTAAAGGTTAACTTGAAGGTTGAGTCAGTGGTGAGGAAGGCAAATGCAATGTTAGCATTCGTTTTGAGAGGACTAGAATATATGTGCAAGGATGTAATGCTGAGGCTTTATAAGGCATTAGTCGGACTGTATTGTGAGCACTTTTGGGACCCATCATTGAGTATTGAAAAGCCTATATAGAGTGGATGTTGAGAGGATGTTTCCTATGGTGGGGAATCTAGGATTAACCTCAGAAAAGAGGGACATCCATTTAGAACACCGGTGAGGAGGTATTTCTTTAGCCAGAGGGTGGTGAATCTTTGGAACTGATTGCCACGGATGGCTGTGGAGGCCAAGTCACTGAGAATATTTAATGCGGAGGTTGATAGGCTATTGATTAGTCACGGCATCAAAGGTTACAGGGAGAAGGTAAGAGAATGGGGGTTGAGAGGGATAATAAATCAGCCATGATGGAATGGCAGAGCAGACTTGATGGGCCAAAAGGCCTAATTCTGCTCCTATGACTTATAGTCTTATTTTAAAGTTTTATTTTTACTTTGAGATATGACACAGTAACAGGTTCTTCCAGCCCAACAGGCCTGTGCTGCCCAAGTACACCCATGTAACCAGTTAACCAACTCACCTGTACTTCTTTGGACTGTAGGAGGAACTGGAGCACCCGGGGGAAACCCACGCGGTCACGGGGAGAACGTATAAACTCCTTACAGACAGCAGCAGGAATTGGAGCTGGGATGCTGGAGCTGTAACTGCTACACCTCTGTGCTCTCCCTAATGGCCCGTTTCCATGCTGCATGGGATGGGGCAGGAGGTGGTGGACAGCGAGGGATGGAGGAGTTGTGGCTCGTTGTCGATGCTCCCTCTAATTTGTAATAACCAGTAGGTGCAAAAATCTTGAGTTGTGCAATTTTTTGCCCAGTGACAACAACATATGCACATTGACCTTTATTATGTATAGGGGGTAATTGTTTTAACAGCTGGCAAAACACTGTCAATAAGAACTTTGATCTCCTCTGGGTTTGACCGTTTTCACTCTCGTTCACTCTCACAAAACATACGTAGCAGGCCTGTGGCGGGTGATGAAGAATTTTCTCGCCGGAGCTTTTGCACACCGTCCATAAGTGATTTGCTTACTAAATGATGCTTTTAAAAGTTAAGTTTCCAAATATCACTCCACTTCTTCCCACCTGTAAATTCTCCAGCAACTTTTGCATCATAACCATACACACAGGTAACACCAGTTTCTGTATTGTACATAAATATTTCTTGTAGCTGCATGATCCTGGCCTCCTGAGCTTTTAGTGTAGCAGTTTCTACTGTTCCATTAAGCTATTCCGCTTTAAATGAACTAGCAGTTCTTTTGCACTTCATGTCCTTTGCTTCTTTGGAATTCAACATCGTGAATCAATAATTTCTTCAATAAAAACAGTATAAATAAGCCAGTTCCAAAATTTGCAGATAAATTTTTGCAAACTCCACATTGTCAACACCGTCTGCTTTAGAACCCAGAAAAGGAAATGTGATTGTGTACGATCGTGAAATAGACGTAATATGCCAATGAGGTAGTGGACGGCAACCTTTCATACGCACTTTAAATTTCTTTGTGCGCTAGTAGCAATAGATGTGTGTGCGTGCACACCTTAGAGGCAACATTGGGCTGTGACCTGCCACTTTGCTGTGTTTCCGTGTATTCCTGACCATCAGCTCCCAGCTGATGGTGTCATTTCCAATGTTCCTGTCCACTGTTGACCGGTTAGAAGCTGAGATGTCCCAGGAGTCATCAGGGACATTACAAACTTTCAGCAGAGGCCTGAGTGCAGAGTCGTGACACCAGAGACTGCAAATGCAGGAAACCCGAAGAGGTGTCTCATCCCATCACAGTGTTCGAGTTTGAGCTCGAGTTTATTACCATTGAACCATAGACATGTACATCGCCAAATAAAACAACGTTCCTCCGGTCCCAGGCGCACAACACTGTACATGTCACTCACACACAATGCATAAAGTAGTATTGCATAAATAAGTGAACAAATAATAAGGTGCATTTACGACACAAGTTAAAAAGCAAACAGTATAATGCTACTATCTCTTCATACGTGCTGAGACCTGGGTGGTCGCAGGAAGTTCAGCAGTCTCACAGCCTTGGGGAGGAAGCTGTTTCCCATCATAACAGTCCTTGTCCTAATGCTATGATACCTCCTGCCTGATGGCGTGACGTTAAAGAGTTTGTTGGAGGGATGGGAGGGTTCATTGACAATACTAAGAGCCCTGTGTACACAGCATTCCTGGTATATATCTCGGACGGGTGGAAGAGAGACCTCGATGATCCTCTCCTCACAATCCTTTTTATGGTCTTGCAACTGTCTATTTTCTCACATGATGCTGTCTATACTGCTGAGTTAGAACATAAAATATAGAATATTACAACACAGTACTGCCACCTTAGCCCACGATATTGTGCTAACCTTATAAGCTTCTCCTCCTGAGAGATGTCCAAAGTTCAAAGTAAAATTTATGATCTATGTATATATATGTTACAATATACTGCTCCAAATTCAATTTTCTTATAGAGTTATAGTTACACAGTTACAGCACAGAATGAAGCCCTTTGGCCCATCTAGTCCATGCCGCCCCATTGACCCACACCTAGTCCATAGCCGTCCATACCCCTCCCATCCATGTATTTATCCAAACCTCTTCAATGTTGCATCCGCCACTTCCACTGGTAGCTCATTCCACACTCACACCAACCCCTGAGTGAAGAGGTTCCCCCTCAGGTTGCCCTTACATCGTTCACCTTTCACCCTTAACCTGTGACCTCTGGTTCGCGTCTCACCCAGAATCTTGCAGGCATTTACAGGAAAGTAAAAAATTACAATGGGTTTTATAAAAAAAAGCTATACGTGAACAGAGACTGACAAACAACTTGAATGCAAAAGAAGAAAAACTATGCAAATAAAAAAAAGTAAAACTGAGCACATGAGTTGTTGAGCAACACACATCAAAGTTGCTGGTGAACGCAGCAGGCCAGGCAGCATCTCTAGGAGGAGGTGCAGTCGACGTTTCAGGCCGAGACCCTTCGTCAGGACTAACTGAAGGAAGAGTGAGTAAGGGATTTGAAAGTTGGAGGGGGAGGGGGAGATACAAAATGATAGGAAAAGACAGGAGGGGGAGGGATGGAGCCAAGAGCTGGACAGGTGATTGGCAAAAGGGATCCTAAAGCCAACTGGAGTAAGTTGGCGACGGAGGCACGTTCCAAGAAAGGATATATGGCTGTGATAGCGAGTCTGAGTCAAAGTGTGGTCGAAAAGTTGAAGAGCCGATGAAATTACAGATGGGGAGCAGTGAGAGATGGTTTCACTGAACTCCCGTCGAAGAGAGGATCTAAACTTCTTCGGTGTAGGCATCACCGGAAGAGGCTTCGCAGTAGTGAATTTAAAAACGCAAACAACAGGAATTCTGCAGATGCTGGAATTTCAAGCAACCACATCAAAGTTGCTGGTGAATGCAGCAGGCCAGGCAGCATCTGTGTCCAGCTCTTGGCTCTATCCCTCCCTCTCCTGTCTTCTCCTATCATTTTGGATCTCCCCCTCCACCTCCAACTTTCAAATCCCTTACTCACTCTTCCTTCAGTTAGTCCTGACGAAGGGTCTCGGCCTGAAACGTCGACTGTACCTCTTCCTAGAGATGCTGCTTGGCCTGCTGTGTTCACCAGCAACTTTGGTGTGTGTTGCTTGAAATTCCAGCATCTGCAGAATTCCTGTTGTTTACATGAGTTGTTGAGCCTTGAAAGTGAGCCTGTAGCTTGTGGAATCAGTTCAGAATTGTGGTGAGTGAAGTTATCCACGGAGGTTCAGGAGCCTGATGGTTGAGGGGTGATATCTGTTCCTGAACCTGATGGTGTGAATCCTGAGGCTCCTGTGCCTTTGTCATCATGGCAGCAGTGAGAAGAGAGCATGGTTGGGGATGGTGGCGGTCCCTGACGTTGGATGCTGCTTCCTCGTGGCAGTGCTCCACGCACCGTAAATATGCTCAGTACTTTACCCGCAGCGGACTGGGCTGTATCCATCACTTCCTGTATCCTTTTGCATACTTGGGGACTGGTGCTTCCATATCAGGCTGTGATGCAGCCGATCGGGATATTCTCCACTTTGCATCTGCAGAAGTTTGCCAAAGACCTTGGTTTTCTGAGTCTCACTGTGTGCTGTGAATGTTGGGATAAGCTTCAAAATTCAAAGCCAATTTATTATCAAAAAGTACTTCAATGTTACCATATACAACCCTGAGATTCACTTTCTTGCAGGGATTCATAGTAAATACAAAGAAATACAATAGTCAGTGAAAAACCACACACAACAGGATGAACTAACAACCAATATGCACAAGACAACGAACTGTGCACATACAAGAAAAGAGAAAAAAGGAGTAATAACAATAACACATAAATAAGCAATAAATATCAAGAACATGAGTTGTAAAGTCCTTAAAAAGTGAGTCTGTAGGTTGTCCATAGGTTATGAAATCAGTTCAGTGTGAGGGTGAGTGAAGTTATCCCTCTGGTTCAGGTAAAATATATTATCAAAGGGCAATGTTTGAGGGTAATGATTGTTCCTGAAGTCGCTGATGTGGAACTTGAGGCTCCTGCATTTCCTTTCTTACGGCAGCAGTGAGAAGAGAGCATGTCCTGGGTGGTGGGGGTCCCCGAGGATGGATGTTGCTCTCCTGAGACAGCGTTCCATGTTAATGTTCTCAGTGGTGGGGAGGGCTTTACCTGTGATGGAGTGGTCTGCACCCGTTTTCTTTTTGTAGGCTTTTCTGTTCAAGGGCATTGGTGTTTCCATTCCAGGTCTCGATGCAACCAGTCAGTTCCTCTTCACTGCATCTGTAGAGGTTTGTCAGTTTTAGGTGACTTGCCGAACCTTTGAAAACTTCTAAGAAAGTAGAGGCACTGCCTTGTCTTCTCTGTAATGGCACTTATGTGCTGGACCCAGGTCAGAGCCTCTGAAATGACTTCACCAAGGAATTTAAAATTGCTGACCCTCTCATCTCCTGATCAGGACTGGCTTGTGGACCTCCAGTTTCCTCCCCCTGTGGTCAATAATCAGCTCTTCGGTGTTGTTGACATCGAATGAGAGGTTGTTGTTCTAGCACCGTTTAGGCAGATCTTCAATCTCCTTCCTATATGGTAATATCTCACCAACTTTGATTCAGCCAACAACAGTGGTGTCATCAGCAAACTTAAATATGGCATTGGAGCTGTTCTTAGCCTCACGGTCATGAGTGTAAAGCGAGTAGAGCAGGGGGCTAGGCACACAGGCCTGCTGTGTACCTGTGCCGATGGAGATCGTGCTGGAGATGTTGTCAGTCTGAATGACTGGGGTCTGTAAGTGAGAAAGTAGAGAATCCAGTTGCACAAGGGGATATTAAGGTCTTGGAGCTTATCGGTTCGTTTTGGCGAGTCACAGTTGAGTCCTTGAACATAGCACAGTTCACCAGCTCAAAGCAATCCTGCAGCCGTTCCTCTGCCTCCTGCAACCACCTCTTTGTTGTCCCTACTTCCAGAGTCTTGCTCTTTAGTGTCTCCCTGTATGCAGGTAGGAGGAGGACAGGAAGATGATCAAATTTCCCTAAATGCGGTCTGGGGATGGGATGGTAGGCACTTCTTATTGTAGCACAGCAGTGGTCTACTGTGTAGAGACCCCTGGTGCAGCATGTTATATGTTGATAATTAGATAGAGATTTCTTCAAATAAGCCTGATTGAAGTCCCCAACAATGATTTGAAAGGCATTAGGGGAGGCTGTTCCTTGTTTGCTAAACATGGCATTCAATACGTTGAGTGCTTGCTTAAAATCGGTCTTTGGCGGTACCTAGACTGCAGTCAGGATCACAGAGGAGAACTCTTGGTAAGTAGAACGGATGGCACCTAATCATTAACTATTCCATGTTCAGAGAACAAGAGTGCAACAAGTCTGCCTTGTCCATGCACCATGAAGAGTTTAAATGAGAAACAGACCCCCCTCTTACGTTCTCGAAATTCACAGTCCTGTCCATCCACTGTATTGAAACACCCTTGGGTATGATCATTGAATCCAGTGAGCGTTGAGTAAACACAGGAGGCTGCAATCCCTCATTTCCCTCTGATGCTTCAATTTTGCCCTCAGGTCCTCTAACTTGTTCTCCAGTGACTGTACGTTTGCTAACAAGATGTTGTGTAGGGGGAGCTTTACACCCCACTGTTGTAGTCTGGCTTGAAATCCTCCCTGCTGCCCACTCTTCTGGCCATGGTGATGGGCGTTTGTTTGCTTAAAGGTCATACCTGCGCACCCGAGAGTCAAATCTGACAAGTACTTCAGGGTATCGTCAAATCACTAGTTCACTTAGATGGCTCAGAAGTACATTACTCAAAGGGAAATTCCGGGCTGTGGATTGCAGTGAGAGGAGATCAAAAGCAAGTGTATCTAGAAGTTTTGTGAGCTGCCTGCAAAGCGTCGCCATGTTGCACCGGTGTCACCCCCGCTGGAAGGACCTTTGCTCTGTGATTAGAAATGATTGCCTCTAGGTAGTGGAAGGTGGTGGGTGAGCAGCACCCTGGCGATGGAGGGCGGGAGGAAGGCTCCTCTGTGGCCACTGCAGTTGGATTTGTGTCCGATCTTGGAAATAAACAGGATTTTGTTATCTCTGAGGTCCCCGTTCCCAGATATAGGAGATGATGCTGTACGGATTCAGTATTTTCCAATCAGAACTTCAAAATATCGAATTGTGGGTGGCAGAGTACTGCAGTGGTTAGTGTTACAGCACCAGAGATCGCGGT
Source organism: Mobula hypostoma (assembly GCF_963921235.1). Lineage (NCBI taxonomy): Eukaryota > Metazoa > Chordata > Chondrichthyes > Myliobatiformes > Myliobatidae > Mobula > Mobula hypostoma. The sequence continues at coordinate 111,718,389 of NC_086102.1, read as the reverse complement.
TCAATCGCTGTCTGTAAGGAGTTTGTGTGCTCTCCCTGTGACCGCATGGATTTCCCCCAGATGCTCCGGTTTCCTCCCACATTCCAAAGACATACAGTTTAGGATAGGTAGGTGGTGAGCACATGCTGTGTTGGCCCCGGAAGCAGGCTGACATTGCAGGTTTCCCCCAGCATATCCTCCTACTGGATTGGTTTTTGACGCGAACCATGTTCCGATGCTGCAATGTAATCTGGCAAATAAAGCTAATTGGAACAGCAGAGCAAACTCGATGGGCTGAAAGGCCTAATTCTGCTCCTATGTCTTATGGTCTCGTCAGGCTCCTGTACTCCTCCCTAGCAGTAGTGATGAGAAGAAGGCATGCCCCAGATGGTGACAGTCCTTCATGATGGGTGCCAGCTTTATAATGGGGAGGCTGATGCCTGTGATGGATTTGTCTGAGTCTACAGACCTCTGCAGCTTTTTCCTATCCTGTACACATGGGAGCCTCTAAACCAGACAGTGATACAAAAAATCAGAATGTACTCCACCGTGCATTGACAGGAATCCGAATTTTTGGAGAACTTCATGGCAAGAGGGCTGTGGGACAAGCTGTGAGCCATTGTTCGACTCCATCTTGCCGACAAAAACATACATTGTTTGCTGAAACAGCAACCAGGAAGACTGAAACACCCATACCCTTGGTGCATCTGTAGACATTTTCTAGAGACTTTGTTGGCATAGCAAATCTCCTCGTCGTGTTGGCAGGACTCAGGCAAGCAGTGTGGATAGGCCTCGGACAGGCAGTGTGGATAGGCCTCGGACAGGGACTGTGGATAGGCCTCGGACAGGGACTGTGGATAGGCCTCGGACAGGGACTGTGGATAGGCCTCAGGCAGGCAGTGTGGACAGGCCCCGGACAGGCAGTGTGGGCAGGCCCCGGACAGGCAGAGTGGGCAGGCCCCGGACAGGCAGAGTGGGCAGGCCCCGGACAGGCAGTGTGGGCAGGCCCCGGACAGGCAGAGTGGGCAGGCCCCGGACAGGCAGTGTGGGCAGGCCCCGGACAGGCAGTGTGGGCAGGCCCCGGGCGGGCAGTGTGGACAGGCCCCGGACAGGCAGTGTGGACAGGCCCCGGATGGGCAGTGAGGACAGGAGATATCCCACCTCTCCCGGAAGTTCTGGGAGTCTCCTGCATATTAATAGTGACTCCCTGATGCCCGCAAATTATATACAATGTTCCGGAAATTGATTTTTTTGAGAGCGAGCGTGACAGAACACGTGAGAAAGAGCAAGAGAGCGAGTGCAAGAGCAAGAAAGCAAGCGTGAGAGAGCGAGCGCAAGTGAGCAACCACAAGAGAGAGAGAGAGCGAGAAAGCAAGCGCGCGAGTGAGAGAGCGCGCGCGCGAAAGAGAGAGAGCAAGAGCAAGAGCGAGAGTGTTCCAAAAAAAGAAAATATGAAATGTACGTCACCCCAGACTACACTAAAGTTTACTCCTGCCTAATAGGGGTCAAAAATAATGACGGTGTTGCTCACTGCACTGTTTGCAACAGTGACTTTTCTATTACCCATGGTGGGTTAAGACTGTAAAAGGCATGTTGAGGTGAGTTTAACAGGTGTCATTTGTTCATTAACATAGCTAATGTTATTTAAACTAGCTGGCCAGCTGCTAAGGAGCTACTCTATTGCAGACATCCCACCTCTCCCAGAAATTGATGGTGCTACCTCCTTGAAATGAGTTTTTGCAGGGTGGGATGTCTGGGACAGGCCCCGGACAGGCAGGGTGGGCAGGCCCCAGGCCAAGAGCTTACTGGGTCTGGAGCCATTTTTTTGACAAAAATGTATTTAGTTCAACTTCTTCGTTACTATAATACTAACACTAGAGACACTGACAGAGACTTGTTGTTTCGTGTGGCATGGCTAGATGGGGCAGGCGCGAGTCTGTCTGTTCGGGAGCCGGGGTTGGATCAATCTGTGTCTAGCATCTCGTCCACAGCCATTCCAACATGGGTGGCCCTGAGTTGACATCGCTCGATGGAAGCACACAAGCCTCCACACGACGTCAAAGTACTAACCGTGAATAACACAGACTAAATTAAAATGTTTCCATCCATTTCAGACTGAGAGTGGGCAGATACTCGGGTGTCCCTCTGAGCAGGTCCTGGGACATCCATTGGGCAGGGCTTCGTGTAGGACCAGTGTGTTAACTGGTCTCAGGGTCATGGTGAGGACAAAGCCCAGGCCTACCTGTAACTAGGCCCTTGGCCTTCCTGGGCTACTGGCTATGATTTCCCACTCCCCGCCTGGCAGCCGCAGCTCTGTGCTGGTGATACTTATCTCTCTGTCTCTCTCTCTTGCTTTGCAGATGTGGTACACACCCAGGGGCCGCTGGACGGGAGCCTATACGCCCGAGTGAAGAAGAAACAGTTGACGGATGGCACAGGAAACCCGCTGAGTGTCAGCGACGTCAGCAGAGCACCAGCTGGGCTGCCTGACCACCTGGAGCACACGTTGTCAGTCAGCAGTGACTCGGGCAACTCAACGGCCTCCACCCGCACCGAGGAGCAGCTACTCGCCCCCAACCCCGGCATCACGGCCAAGGAGCGGCGGGAGCTCGACCGCCTGCTCAGTGGATTCGGACTGGAGGGTGCAGAACCTCTGCAGGGCCGTGCCCCAGTCTCGGGCCAGGGGCTGGGGCTGGAGCTAGGCCGAACTCCGGGTACCCACCATGTCCTGGTACCAGCTCAGGTACACGTTAACGGCGAGGGGCCATATTGCGGGGCCGAGCGGGAGACCGACATCCTAGATGATGAACTGCCAGTCCTGGGCACCCGCTCGTCGTCGGACGGGGCCCTGACGGCGGCACTGGCCGCTGCCTACACCGGGCCTCCAGCAGGCCCGCTCTGCAGCCTGGAGTCAGGCCCCGGCGCCCGGCTGCTGCCCACACTCTCGACGCCACGGCACGTCACCTACCGTGGGCCTGAGTGGGCACCGCAGCCACAGACCGCACTGCTTCTGCAGGCCGGCGGCCCCACCACCGCACCGCCCCGTTCGCTGTCATTTGGCTCCCGACCACCACTCCTGCCGGCAGCTCCGGCCCGCAGCACCAGCAGCCGCGAGGCTGTGCAGCGAGGCCTAAACACCTGGCAACAGCAGGCGGCCAGCCCGGTCAGTCCACGCCACAGCCGCTCTGAGCCCAGCCTACTGACAGCTCAGCCTCTTGAGCCCGGGCCCGCCTCCCGCCAGGAGATCGAAGAGTCCATTGATGCCCTCAGCTCGCTGATGCTGGACCTTGGAATGCCACCCTCAGGCCCTAGCCCCAGAGCCGGCTCCTCCAGCCCACTGAGGAACGTGGATAGCAGCCATGGGCCCGGATCATTGCTGTCCCCGCCTCTTACCCTGGATAAGGCCGCTGTCAATGTTACCACCGTGGACCAGGTGGATGGCCCACAGAATGGGGAGGACTACAGCCTGGAAGGGCTGGTGGCACAGCGAGTGGCAGGTAGGCCTCGTCCAGGAATTAGTGGAAGGAGGAGTAGGGAAATGGCCGAGGTGGTGGACTGAGAGGGGAGGGTGGAGGTGGGGAGGAAGGTGGAAATATGGAGAGGCAGGAAGGAGGGAGAAATGATGGTGTAGGAAGCAGTGGTTATTGGGAGGAGGAGGGGGGGTTAGGGTTATAAGAGGAAGAGGTGAGGGGCTGGAGGAGGGTAGGTTAGAGGAGGGAGGTGTGAGGGGGAGTAAAGGGCGAATGTTAGAGGGACAAAGTGTGAGGCAGAGGAAAGAGGGTCAGAGAGGGGGATGTGTGAGGAAGTGGTAAAGAGTGGGGAGAATGAGAGGGAGGAGAGATCAAGGGAGTCTAGGGCAGAGGGAGAGAGGTGGTACATGTAGGATAGAAGGGAGAAGTAGCTGGGATGGAGGGAGGGAGAGGGGTCGGGGGCGAAGGTGTAGAGCGGGAGGGAGGGAGTAGCTGGGGTGGAGGGAGGGAGAGGGGGCGGCTGGGGTGGAGGGAGGGAGAGGGGTCGGGGGCGAAGGTGTAGAGTGGGAGGGAGGGAGCAGCTGGGGTGCAGGGAGAGAGGGGTGGCTTGGGTGGAGGGAGGGAGGGAGCAGCTGGGGTGGAGGGAGGGAGGGGCGGCTTGGGTGGAGGGAGGGAGGGAGCAGCTGGGGTGGAGGGAGGGAGAGGGGGCGGCTGGGTCGGAGGTGTAGGGCGGGAGGGAAGGGCAGCTGGGGTGGAGGGAGGGAGGGGGCAGCTGGGATGGAGGGAAGGAGGGAGGAGTAAGGAGGTGGACGGAGTGTGGATGATGATAAAATTGTGCAGCGTGGTGGAAGAGGGTGTCGAGCCCTCAGAGGGAGGGAGGCGGAGGAGGAGGGTAAGCTGGTTTGTAGGAGGCCTGTGCCCCTGTGACCAAGGACAAATGAGTGGGTGGTGGAAATAATTTACCACTGGAGGTGCCTCCCCACTCAGTCTGCCCCCCTCCCTTCCTCTCCCAGTCATTCCCGAGGAAATTCCCAGCCTGTGAGAGCGATGAGCAGAGCTTCTTGGGAACGTTGCTCCTTGTGGGCACAGATTTGGGGTATGGAGGGAAGGCTGGGTTCTGAGTTGGATGATCAGCCATGATCATAATAAATGGCGGTGCAGGCTCGAAGGGCCAAATGGCCTACTCCTGCACCTATTTTCTATGTTTCTATGTTTCTATTCCCATCCAGGAGATAAATGTCATCCAGTGGAATCAGGGTATGGATTAACTAACCAGGAAAGTGTGGAACTGCAAACCATCAGGACTTAGTGTGTTATATCTCAAGGCACACAGTATACAGAGCAAGGTAGATGACCTTATAGTGCTGTTAGAAACTGGCAGGTACAATGTTGTGGGCATCACTGAGTTGTGCCTGAAAGCAGATCATACTTGGGAGCTAAGCATCGTGTTGAAAGGACAGGGGGGTAGGCAGCGGGGGTGAGTGGCTCTGTTGGTAAAATATGAAATCAAATTCTTTGAAAGAAGTGACATAGAATCAGAAGATGTAGAATTGCTGTGGCTAGAGTTAAGAAGATGCAAGGATAAAAAGACCCTGATGAATCTGTAACCCTCCAAACAGTAGCCAGGATGTGGAGTACAAATTACAATGGGAGATAGAAGAAGCATGTAAAGAGGACAAAGTTATGATAGTCATGTGGGATTTTAATATGCAGGTAGATTGAGAAAATCAGGTTGATGCTGTATCCCAAGAAAGGGAATTTCTAGAATGCCTATAGGATGGTTTTTTTAGAGCAGCTCGGGGCAGAGCCCATTAGGGGAAACACATTTCTGGATTGGATGTTGTGCAAAGAGCCATACTTTATTAGGGAGCTTAAAGTAAAGGAAACTTCAGGAGGCAGTAATCATAATATAATAGAATTCACCCTGCAGTTTGAAAGGGAGAAGCTGAAGTCAGATGTATCATTATGACAGTGGAGTAAACGGAATTACAGAGGCATGAGAGAGGAGCGGATCAAAGTCGATTGGAAGAGGGCACTAGCAGGGATGATGGCAGATGGCAATGGCTGGAGTTTCTCGAGAGGACTAGAGTATAGAATCCCGTACCACCTTCCCGATGGTAGTGGGTCAAAGAGATTGTGGGGTGGGTGCCAGGCATCCTCAACAATGCTTTGGGCGCTTCATTGGCAATGCACCCAGTAAATGTCACAAAAGGGGTGGGGGAGATCCCAGTGACAGTTTCAGTCATGATCCTGGCACCATCACAGCATACCCACAACTTACTGATGCAAAGCTGTATGCCTTCGGAACGTGGGAAGAACAGGAGGACCCACGGGCAGAACACGCAAACTCTAGACCAACAGAGCTGGGGGTCAGGTTCAAACTCCAAAGCTGCGAGTGTGGAATTACCTGGTCAAACCACAGAACCAGAAACAGGTCTAATCTCACTGGCACACGTTGGGAAGTTTGCTCTTTTGTGGTAGCAGTACATCACAAAACAATAAAAATACTATAAATGACAACAAGTCTACATCAAAATTAAATTAAATAAGTTGTGCAAAAAGACAGCTGAAAATAAACAATAGTGGGGTAGTGTTCATGGGCTCATTGTCAATTCAGAAATCTGATGGTGGAGGGGAAACAGCTGTTCCTGAAATGTTGAGTGTGTGTCTTCAGGCTTCCGTACCTTCTCCTTGATGGTCGCAATGAGAAGAGGGCACGCCCTGGGTGATGGGCTGCTTAATGATGGATGCCAGCCTTTCGAAGGTGTTCTCGATGCTGGGGAGGCAGGTGCCCAGGATGGAGCTGGCTGAGGTTACGGCTTTCTGCAGCTTCTTTCGATCCTCTGCAGTAGCCCACACCAGACGGTGATGCAACCCAAGGAGGGTGAGGAAGGGCGGTGAGAGAGGGCGGGTGAGAGAGCGGGGTGAGAAAGGGCGGGTGAGAGAGGGGAGTGTGAGAAGGGTGAGAGAGAGGGTGGGTGGGTGAGAGGGGAGGTGAAAGAAAGGTGAGGGGGTATGAGGGGGTGAGAGGAGGTGAGAGAGGGGGTAAGGGGGTGAGAGAGGGGAGGTGAGAGGGAGGGGTGAGAGAGGGGTGAGGGAAGGTGAGAGGGGGTGAGAGGAGGTGAGAGAGGGGGTGAGGGGGATGAGAGAGGGGAGAGGGGAGGTGAGAGAGGGGTGAGAGAGGGGAGGTGAGAGAGAAGGGTGAGAAGGGGGTGAGGGGGTGGTGAGAGAGGGGGGAGAGGCAGAGGTATGGCCCAGGTACGGAGTGAGAGACACTGAAGCAGGTCGATATTTCACAGACTAAAACTCTCAAAAGGAAAACAAAGCCTACAGTGTGGCTGTAAAGAAAATCTAAACATTAAAGTCTTCAGAGTCAGTTGACTTGAAAGTCCAATATCTCAGGGAAGGCCAAATGCAAAACTGCAGCGAAGTGTTGCTGTGCTCTGTCCAAGTCTCGATAAGCACTACGACGACAAGTATGGAGTTAAATACTACCACGATTAAATAGTAATTAGCTGACGTGCATATTCACAAGTGCAATTAACATATCTACTGCGCTGCTGAATCCGTGGTTGTGACAGTTTCTAGTAAGTTTTTCTTTCTTTCTTTGTCTGATAGTACATAGTTAGTATGATGAGAATGGATCCCAGGTTAGTGGTATGATCTTGGTGTGAGATTTGCGACCTCCAGTCTCCCTGATAATTACGTCTGCATTAAGGGCAGCGAGCTCCAGTTCCTTGGGCACCATGTTAAGGAACTGGAGCTGCAGCTGGGTGACCTTCAGCTCACACCGGAGACTGAGCAGATGTCGATAGGAGTGACAGGGACATTGTCACACCCAAGCTGGAGGAAGCGGGTACCTGGCTGACTGTGAGGAGAGGGAGAGGGAACAGGCAGCCAGTGCAGAGTTCCCCTGTGGCCGTTCCCCTCAGTAATAAGTATACCACCTCGGATACTGTTGGGAGGGAATGACCTTCCAGCAGGAAGGGGCAGCAATCACGTCTCTGGCACTGAAACTGGCTGTGTGGCTCAGGTGGGAAGGGGAGAGAAGAGGATTGCAGCAGTGGTAGGGGATTCCATGGGGAAGGGAGCAGACAGGAGGTTCTGTGGACATGAAAAAGACACCCGGATGGTATTTTGTCTCCCAGGTGTCAGGCTCAGGGATGTCCTGGATCGGGTCCAGAGCATTCTAAAGGTACATATTGGTAGCAATGACTTACATAGGAAAAGGTGTGAAGTCCAGAAGAGAGAAGGAGTTAGGGAGTTAGGTACAAAGCTGAAAAGCAGGATCGCTGCCTGTACCGTGCACCACTGAGGGTACAGGATGATTCAGCAGATGTATGTTTAAAGTCTGTCCCGAGCCTTATGGCCCATCAGGCCGGTGTTCGTGGCATGAAGCGACTGAGAGTACGAGACTTCTCCCCCCCCCCACCCCCCACGGATAGGAAGCAAGTCTATCGCAAAGTTAACCCCCAGCATTTTTGCCGGTACCCATTCTCGGCTGGGTAGACTGGAGCATTGTGTGGTTAAGTGCCCTGCTCAAGGTTACACACGCTGCCCCGGCTGAGGCTCGAACCCATGACCTTCAGATCACCAGTCCAACACCCTAACCACTTGGCCACGTGCCACACGCGGCAGATGAATGTGTGGCTGAGAAAAGGAAGCAGGGTTTAAAAATGTCTGGATCCGTGGGATCTCCTCTGGGGAAGGTACAGCCTGTATGAAAACAACGGCTTATGTAGGAACTCGAGGGGAACCAAAATCCTTATGGGCAAGTTTGCTAGAACTGTTGGCGAGGTTTTAAATTAATCTGGCAGGGGGATCAGAATTGGAGTGATAGGGCTAAGGACGGGGCAGTTGGCATATATTGTAAGTAGATAGAGTGTGTAGTAAGATTTCGAGGAAGGACAGGCAGAAGATAGGGTGAAATTACAGTCAGTGGAATGGTCAAAATGGAAAAGGGCGATGAATACAGGACTGAAGTTGTTGTCTTTGAATGCACGCAAGGTATGGAATATCGTCTTGTAGTGCGGTTAGAGAGTGGCAGGTATGACGTTGTGGGCATCACTGCATCATGGCTGAAAGAAGCTGATGGCTGGGAGCTTAACATCCAAGGATACAGGTTGTATCGAAAGGACAGGCTGGTAGGCTGAGGGGGTGGGGTGGCTCTGTTGGTAACAAACGAATACAATCCTTAGAAAGAGGTGAGATGGGATCGGAAGATGTAGAATCGATATGGTAGAGCGAACAAACTGCAATGGTAAAGAGACTCTGATAAGAGTTGTATGCAGACCTCCGAATAGTAGACAGAGTACGGGGTAAAAATTACAGAGGGAGATAGAAAAGGCATTGTAGGAAGGACAATGGTATGATAGTAATGGGGGATTTCAATATGCAGGTTGATGGTGTTGAGAGGGATAGTAAATCAGATATAATAGAACAGTGGAGCAGATTCAATGGGCCGAATGGTCTAACTCTGCTCCTGTCTTACGGTCTAAGTGGAGATCTCAGGCTCAAGGGTCTCATTGAACTCTGTCTGGTCCCTGGTAGTTGAGGTTTCTCTCTCATGATACTCTCGTATGCGATGATTTGATCTCTTCGGCCCTCTCTTTCCCTTTGTTACTCTTCCACCTCTCCCACCTCCCATGTAACTTTCTCCCTCCCTGTTACCCTCTCCGACTCTGTCTTTCATTCCCTTGTCTGCCTCTGCTCTCCTGATTTGACTGAGACTGGGTCACACCGGTCAGTCGTGTCCCTGACTGAGACTAGGTAACACTGGTCAGTCGTGCCCTGACTGAGACTAGGTAACACTGGTCAGTCGTGTCCTGACTGAGACTAGGTCACACCGGTCAGTCGTGTCCTGACTGAGACTAGGTCACACCGGTCAGTCGTGCCCTGACTGAGACTAGGTAACACTGGTCAGTCGTGTCCTGACTGAGACTAGGTCACACCGGTCAGTCGTGTCCCTGACTGAGACTAGGTCACACCGGTCAGTCATGTCCCCGATTGAAACTGGGTCACTCCGGTCAGTCGAGTCCTGACTGAGACTGGGTCACTCCGGTCAGTCGTGTCCCTGACCACTTAGGATGTCTCGCTGACTGAGGAGGAGGGACTGAGTCTCCTGTCCTGGACTGAATCAGAATCAGGTTTATTACCACTGGCATACATTGTGTTGTTTTGCAGCAGCAGTACAGTGCAATAGATAATAATTTCCAGGGGTCACAATAAGAAATACATAAAAAATAATTAAGCAGTGGAGAAGGAGAGCAAGTTAGTCAGGTGGTGTTCATGGACTTCAGAAATCTGACGGTGGAGAGGAAGAAGCTTTTCCTGAAATATTGAATGTGGCTCTTCAAGCAGCCGTACCGCCTCCTTGGTGGTAGTAATGAGAAGAGAGCATGTTTTGGATGCTTCAGGGTGGATGCCACCTTCTCAATGCATCATGAGTGAGGCCACTCAGCCCATTAAATTCTTTGCCATTCTATCATGGCTGATTTATTTTCCCTCTCCTGCCTTCTCCCCACAATCTCTGATGCCCTGACTTTGCGAGTGTGTTTGGTAACACACCAAATGTCCTCAGACTCTGAATGAAAGATAGCTGCTGGCATGCCTTCTTCGTAATTGCATCAGCATGTCGCGCCCAAAATAGATCTTCAGAGACGCTGAGATGCAGGAACATGAAACTGCTCACCCTTCCCCCTGCTGAGGTCTTGATGAGGACTGGTGTGTGTTCTCTCAGTTTCCCCTCCACAGTCAGCCCCTGCTCAGATCCATTCCTCTTCCTGCTTCCACTGCTTCGTGTCCGTACTCTCCCACAGCTTGGTGTGATCGTCATTCCATTTGGCAACTCTCCCCTCTCCTTGCCTTCCTGCAGAGTACAACGCCAGGATTCGCGACATTGGACACAGCATCAGCCCCCGCCTGCCCTCCTTCCGCCGACGGTCACACACTTTCTCTGGTTTGTTCGTGACGTTTCCCTGTCTGCATGTCGCCCCGGCAGTCTCAAATGAGCTTGCTTCCTGCATGCGAATGATTTTCCTCTTGCCCAAAGTGGAGGACTCAGATACCATATTCCAGATTCTAGATTCCAGATCCTGATGATTTAGGCCCACATTCAGATTTATTTATGTGGTTTGTCCAAAAATTATAAAGAAGTTTCGCTCCACAAGACAGTCAGCCATAGCCGAGGGCCCACTGATTTTTCTCAGATTCAGATTTCTTTATCTCACGTACGTTGAAAGACACAGTGAAATCCGTCATTGGTTGTTACCAACACAGCCTGAACATGCGCTGGGGGCAGCCCGCAAGTGTCGTTCCCCACCCCCACATTCCAGTGCCAACATGGCATGGTCACAATGCTCGGCAGAACAACACAGAACACAGCAGCAACGGTAAAACAAGCCCCTTTCTTCCCACTCACACCCACAGACAGGCCTTCAACCCCTGGGCCTCCAGCCTCCAGTGGACTTGCAACGTAGTGGCCTCTTTGTTCAGCCCTTGCTGGAGTTTCTCCTCTCCACACCTGCTGCGGTTTCTTCTGTATCAAATGCCAAGTGTTTTCAGAACTTGCCCGTTGATGCAGAGATCTCTCGGAGAACTGAGGAGGAGAGGCTGCAAAACAAACTATCTCCCATCCACAGTCGTTCTGGGGAGATTCCCCCAAGGCAACATATAGAGTCATAGAGCACTACAGCAGAAACAGGCCCATCTAGTCCATGCTGAATTGGGTTATTCTGCCGAGTCTCATCGGCCCACACCTGGACCGTAGCCCACCATACCCCTCTCATCCAAATTTATCTTGAATGTTAAAATCAAACCTCATGCACCACTGCTGCTTGCAGCTCATTCCACACATGCACCACCCTCTGACTGAAGAAACCTCCCCACCGCCCCACCTCAGTATCCAAGAAATATTTTACATTTCACCCTTAACCCATGACCTTTAGTTCTGGCCTGATCCAACCTCAGTATAAAATGGCTGCTTGCATTTATCTTCTACATACACTCATCATTTTGTATACCACTACCAGATCTCCCCACATTCTGCAACGCTCCATGGAATAAAGACCTAACCTATTTAACATCTCCCTATAACTATTAAAGTCCAGCAAATCTCTGCACTCTTTCAATCTCATTGATATATTTCCTGTAGGTTGGTGACCAAAGCTGCACACAACACTCCAAATTTGGCCTCAACAATGTCTAATACAACTTCAACATAACATCTCCACTCCTGTACTCAATACTTTGATTGATCAAGGCCAAAACAACAAAAGCTTGTAAATTGTAACATACCCTGAAAGCATCAAGGACAATATCTTTGATATCCTTCCTGTAATTTTATCCATGGTAACTATAACTGCACATAATATTCCAAATCTACTCACAATTGACTGATTGACTCAATTTGATCCAATTGGCCTGGGATTGTTAGATTAACCCCTTCCTGCCTGCCTCTCACTTACCCAAGTTTTTGTCTCTTCCCCGGGAGTCTGTGACTGGATGTCATGGAAGGAAAGTAAATCAACCGCATGCTTTCTCTGTCCTGAAGGTGTATCACAGGATCATGTGAAGTGAATTGTTTCATATCTTATCAACACCTTCCACCCCTGCCCTGGGAGTGTGTGATGTACAGTAAATGGGAGCATTACTCTGAACCTAACCCCGTGTCTCTGCCCTGGGAGTGTGTGACAAACAGTAAAGAGCATCACTCTGTACCTAACCCTGTGTCTCTGCCCTGGGAGTGTGAGATGTGCAGTAAAGGGGAACTTTACTCTTTACCTTTCTCCTGTCCTGGAAGTTCTCTGTTTCTCAACTGCATTGTTAGGAGTGTGATGGGGCAGTGTACAGTGAGCCTAACTCTGTGTCTAACCCGTGCTGTCACTGCCCTGGGAATGTGCGATGTGCATCAAAGTTGAAACTTCATTCTTGTGTACGTCTTCCACTCTGCTGTATTGTAAACTGCCTCGACAGATAGGGTGGTTCTGCTGTTCATTAGGTGTTGAATGTTGCATTTACCAGTGGAATCCATCCATGCCTGTTGAACCTGAGTTTGCACGAATCGGTAAGCGTGTTTGCTTGTTGGCATTTGTTGCAATTGGCATGTGGTGTATGGTGTGTTGACCTTTGTTGGCCTGGGGATTGAATTCAAGAGCCATGTGGTAATGTTGCAGCTCTATAAAACCCTGGTAGGAAAACGGTGTTCAGTTCTGATTACCTCATTACAGGAAGAAAGTGTGCAGAGGAGATTCTAAAGGACGCTGCCTTGTCTAGAAAGAATTTCTGATGAGAACAGGTTGAGCAAGCTAAGGCTTTTCTCTTTGAAGTGAAGAAGGACGAGGGGTAATTCAATTGAGCTGTACAAGATGATAAGAGGCATAGGTAGATTGGACAGCCAGAGACTTCTTCCCAGGGTAGAAGTGGCTAAAACAAGGGGGCAGAATGTTAACGTGTTTTGAGAAAGTATGGCAGGGATGTCAGAGCTAAGTTTTTTACACAGAGTGGTGGGTACATGTTACGCCCTGCAGTGTGATGGTAGGGACAGATACATTAAGGACATTTAAAGAACTCCTAGACTGGCACAAGGATGAAGGAAAAATAGAGGACTATGTGGGATGGAATGGTTCAATTGATCTTGGTGTAGGTTAAAAGGTCGGCACGACATCATGGATCTGTTCTGTGTTCGATGTAAGTCATCAGGATATGCACTTGAACATCCAAAGTATAGATCTCTTTTAGAAAAGATATGCAGAGAAGGTTTACAAGTGTTTTGCCAGGACTAGCAGAGCTGAGTTATAGGGAGAGGTTGGCCAACTGGACTATATTTCTTGGAATGTAAGAGAATTAGTGGTGATCTTATAGAAGCTTTTAAATTTTTGAGGGGCATCGATAAGGTGGATGGTAACAGTCTTTTTCCCAGGGCAGAGTAGCCCAAAACTAGGGGATGAGAGGGGAAAGATTTAAAAGAGACTTGAGGGACCAACTTCTTCCATGCAGCGGGTGATAAATATATGAACTCGTTGCCAGAGGAAGTGATTTAGGCAGGTTCAATAGCATCATTCAAGAAGCACTTGGAACAGTGCATGGAGGGTTGGCGGGATATGGGCCGAATGCAGGGAATTGGGTCCAGCTGGGTGGGCATGGACTGATTGGGTCAGGGGGCCTGTATCTGTGCTGCATTACTGTATGACTCTAAGGCTGAAGATCATGTTCTGGCCAATGGATGGGTATTGGATGGTTAGCATGGATATGTGGGCTGGAGGGTCTGTTTTTGTTCTGCGTGTCACTGGGGCATTCCTAAAGGATGCCAAGAGATGTCTGATGGAATTATCAACAGTCTATTCTTTAACAACAGTCTGCAGAATGCACGCTTGAGGGGCTGGCGGCACAGATTTTACAAAGTTCTATACTAGCACTTGAATCGCCAAGGCTATGGATATAGTGAAAAAGATGACTATAGATGGGTGGAACAGCTGAATAACTTCCACTTTATTGTCTACCTGCACTGCACTTTCTCTCTAACATCACATCATTGTACCATGGGCAATTACGTTTCTGCCGGGAATCTTCAGAACCAGAGTCAGGTTTATTGACACTGAAATGCAATGCGTTGGGAAATGTGTTGTTTAGTGGCACCATGTATAAAATTTACTGTAAGTGACAAAACTAAAGTAACAAATAGTGCAAAAGATGAGTAGTGAGGTAGTGTTCTTGAGCAACACACACAAAGTGCTGGTGGAACACAGCAGGTCAGGCAGCACCTATGGAAATGAAGAAACAGTTGATGCTTTGGGTTGATATCAGGACTTTATTGTGCATTGAGTTATTGTTTTCCCTTGTGGTATCTCAGTGCATTCTGTAGTGAATTGATTTGCATGAGCAGTGTGCAAGACAAGCTTTTCACTCTATTTTGGTACATGTGACAATAATAAACCAATTTCAATCTGGACAATCACACAGGATGTAAATAGGGCCTTTGGAGCCATGTAAATAGGCCCTTTAGAACCATGGAAATAGACCCATTGTAACCCTGTAAATAGACCCATTGGAGCCATGGAAATAGGCCCTTTGGAGCCATGGAAATAGGCCCTTTGGAACCATGTAAATAGGCCCATTGCAGCCATGTAAATAGACCCATTGGAGTCCTGTAAATAGACCCATTGGAGTCCTGTAAATAGACCCATTGGAGCCATGGAAATAGACCCATTGGAGCCATGGAAATAGACCCATTGGAGCCATGGAAATAGGTCCTTTGGAGCCATGGAAATAGACCCATTGGAGCCCTGTAAATAGGCCCTTTGGAGCCCTGTAAGTAGGCCCTTTGGAGCCCTGTAAGTAGGCCCTTTGGAGCCCTGTAAGTAGGCCCTTTGGAGCCCTGTAAATAGGCCCTTTGGAGCCCTGTAAATAGGCCCTTTGGAGCCATGGAAATAGGCCCTTTGGAGCTATGTAAATAGGCCCTTTGGAGCCCTGTAAATAGGCCCTTTGGAGCCATGGAAATAGGCCCTTTGGAGCCATGTAAATAGACCCATTGTAGCCCTGTAAATAAGCTCTTTGGAGCCATGGAAATAGGCCCTTTAGAACCGTGGAAGTAGGCTCATTGGAGTCATGGAAATAGGCCCTTCACGGTCAGGGAAATAGGCCCTTTGGAGCCATTGAACTCGGCCCTTTGGAGCCATGTAAATAAGTTTCCTCCAATCACTTTCATCCACGTGTAAACTATTTCTGACATCCCCTCCACTTGCGAGCAAGGAGAGCAAAAAATGTAGTGAGGTAGTGTGCATGGGTTCGTCATCCATTCAGAAATCTGCTAGCAGAGGGGGAAAAGCCGTTCCTAAAATGTTGAGTGAGTGTCTTCAGGCTCCTGCACCTCCTCCTTGGTGGTAGCAATGAGAAACGGGCATGTCCTGGGTGATGGGATCCTTAATGATGGATGCTGCATTTTCGAGGCTCGCCTTTTGAAGATGTCCTGGATGCTGGGGAAGCGAGTGTCCATGGTGGAGTTTTCAACCCTCTGCAGATTTTTCCGATCCTGTGCAGTGGCCCCTTCATACCAGGCGGTGATGTAACCAGTTAGAATGCTCCCCACGGTACATCTGTAAAAATTTGCGGGAGTCTTTGGTGACATCCCAAGTTTCCTCAAAACTCTGAATGAAATATAGCTGCTGTCGTGCCTTCTCTGTAATTGCATCAATATGTTGGGCACAGGATAGGTCCTCAGAGATGTTGGCGAATGGCCTGCTTTTAAACTGTATAACTCTGTGTTTGCTGTGCCGCGGAGCGGTGAACAAGCAACTTCTGTGTCCATGCTTGACAGGCTCTTCCGTCTCTCTTTTGCGTGGCCTCCCTCCCACCGCATTCCTCATTTCTTCCGATTCAGCAGCGCCTCACCTCCTGAACAACGCCTTCTCTGAGTCTTCCCGAATTCCATCTCGCCTGGCAGTGCCCCCACAGGCCTGAGCCAGTGTCAGACTCAATAGTAAGCATGAAATCCCAGCCTTTGTGACAATGTTAAACAGCAATGGCTGTACATATATCTCTTTGTGTGCTCCCACTACCCCCCCACCCGTGAAATTCCTCTGCAGCTAACAGTCTGCAATACTGTTGCCTTGTTCTGTTTAGTAGCCAATCACATTTTAATGTCAGCCTCCCTTCATGGCGTAGGGAATGTACTGCTTTCTTAAAGGACAAGGGACAGTACCAGGACTTGATGAAGCACTAATATAAGACAAGAGAAGCTGGAAGTTCTCTCCCTGGTGAAGAGGGAGTTAAGAGGGCATTCTGAACATAATAAGTGGATAATGGAGACTCTGAACACACAAGATTTGGATGACACGGAGTGAAGGAGATCGTCTGGAGAACCGGAGGGTGAAGAATGTTTTTATACAGTGAGTTTTGATAAGGGGACACATTGCCCAGAAACTCAGTGAAGAATAACTTTGTGGACGAAGAAAAGCAGTGAGGCTGATTGGAGGCAACCTCCATGGGGCAGGAATTAATGAAAGGGGCAGAATGGTATCTTCTTTATCATGGAGTGTGTGATGGGACAATCTAGATGGAACCCTACTCTGTATCTAAGCTGTTTTATTTCAAAATATATTTTATTGAAAATAATTTCAGATATAAAATTAGATTAAGTAAGGAGTGCAAGAAGAGAGCAATCAAAAACCAGTGGGCTGGTCTTGAAGGGGTCATTGTTCATTTAGATGTATGACAGAGGAGGGGAAGAAGCTGGTCCTCAGTGGTGGCGGGGGTGGGGGGGTTAGTGCTCATGATGCAAGGAAGACAAGCCTGATTTCAGAAGGATACAGCTCAGATGGGTTTTCTCTGCTTATCTTCTCCTATGAGATAGGGCTATCTTATAACATGACCTTAAAATCAGAAGGTGCTTGCCCACTGGTGGGTCTGGAGCTTCACAGCGATGGGTAGCTTACAAAACAAGGATATTGGTAGCTTTTTGTGATCGATGGCATCAAGAATGCAGGATTCTCTAAAGGTTAACTTGCAGCTGATAAGGAAGGCGAAGACAATATTAACATTCACTTCGAGAGGACTAGAATATAAGAGCAAGGATGTGATGCTGGGGCTTTTTTAAGGCACTGGTCAGATCACACTTGAGTATTTAGAGCAGTTTTGTGTCCCTTACCTAAGAAAAGATGTGATGGCATTGGAGAGGGTGCAAAGGAGGTTCAGCCATGATGGAACAGCAGAGCAGACTCGATGGGCTGAATGGCCTAATTCTGCTCCTATGTCTTATGGTCTTAAAAAATTGTAGTTCAGAAGAGATTTACCAGGATGCTGCCTGGATGAGACAGCATGGCTTATGAGGGAAGGTTGAGTGAGTTAGGGCTTGCTGGATTTGATGATTTTGATCCGAGGTATTTCCAGAAGTCAAGAATGAGATGTAGAACTTGTAGCGTACAGCCCATTTTATGAAGTGTTACAAGAGTGAAGGGCAAACAAAGAAAGACAAAGATGTTGTGGTCATCTCATAGACTACAGATAAATGAATTTCTAGTGATAACAATTAATCCATAAAGTAGCCAGACTGAAACGGTGTGACACCTGGTACTGAAAAACTAGAAACGACTGTACTGTAATTATTGGAAAATTCACTGAACAATTACATGTACAGTAGGTGATTATATAAAAATAAAGCAAGTATAGGAAAGTTAAACTACAAGAACAGTTCTGATTCCTCCCTTGCCCATCATGTGGCTCTGATTCCTCACCCCTTTCTCCCGTGGTCCAGTCTCCTGTCCTGTCAGATTCATTCTTCTTCAGCCCTTTACCTCCCAACTTCTCATTCTCCCTCACCCACCCACCTTCCTCCACACCTGGTCCTTCCTCTCACCTGGACTTGGGTATCATCTGCCTACTTATCTCCTCCCCCCCCTTCTTATTCTGGCTTCTTCGCCTTTCCTTTCCAGTCCTGATGAAGGATCTTGGGCTGAAATGTCGACTGTTTATTCCCCTCCATAGATGCTGCCTGACCTGCTGAGTACCTCCAGCATTATATGTGTGTGTTGCTCAAAATTTCAGGCACCTGCAGAATTTCTTGTATTTAGGGATGTAGAGTTGAGCTTTCAGCTATATCAGTTGTGATCACATCGAATGGTAGGACAGGCCTGAAGGGTCGAATGGCCTCCCCTGCTCCTCTTTTGTATGTTGGTGTGCAGATATTCCCCAGGAAGGCTGTGATTACCCAACTCCACCCAGTGCATTTCCTCCAACGTTTCCTGCCTACACCGACCCATCACCAGCCAGGAATTCCTCCGCCAGCGCTCCGAGTTATCTGGGATTCTGAAGGCGGCTGTGTTCCCTGAGGTGGGCATGCTGTCACAACCCCTCACCTCGCCATCGCCTCCTCGACTTTCAGCTCTGTGCGCTGGCTGCGATGGTTTGGGGTCACAGACTTCATAGTATACGATGCAGAGCAGTAGCAACCCAGGTTTAAAATACTTCACGCCTGGTGACCTTTCCTCTTATCGGTGAAGAGTTATTCATGAGACGTCCAAAATAAGGTCTCAGCAATTCCGGTTTCTCGGGATGTTGGAATCTGTCATGTTAACCCCTCAACACACACAAAATGCTGGAGGAACTCAGCAGGCCAGGCAGCATCTAGGAAAAGAGTACAGAGCAAAGTCTCAGGCCAAGACCCTTTGGCAGGATCCTTCCTACAGTTCCTGCCGAAGGGTCTCGGCCTGAAACATCAACTGCACTTTTTTTCTATAGATGCTGCCTGTCCTGCTGAGTTCCTCCAGCATTTTGTGTGTTGCTCGGATTTCCAGCATCTATCGATTTTTCTCTTGCTTGATGTTAACCCCTCAGTCAGAATCACACCCAAACACATGGAAGCCTGTACACTCTTTCACGAGCACATAGCAGATTGTGTGTACACTGGCGTACAGACTGACACAGAGAACACACACACGCACACACACACTCTCTCTCTCTCTCTCTCTCACACACACACTCACTCACACACACTTACGCAAATATTTATATGCAGGCTCATTAGTGAGTTCATCCAAGCACTAATGTCTTCTGAAAGCATTTATTCCTCTACCAATATGCGTGACTACACACTCCTTACACTGTATTCCGTCAGCCACTTCTTTGCCTATTTTCCTAATCTGTCGAAGTCCTTCTACAGACTCCCTGCTTCCTCAATACTGCCTGCCCCTCCACCTATCTTTGTATCATCCTCGGTCTTGGTCACAAGGCCATTAATTCCATCATCCACATCATTGGCATAGAACTACAGTATACATTTGGAAAAGCAATGCTTCATTATTAACCTGTCTGTTTCTGCCAAGTCAATTTCGTATTATGTTTGCGAGCTCATTTGCAGGGTGAGTTGGTGGTCAGGAAGGCAAATGCGATGTTAGCATTCATTTGAACCAGACTAGAATATAAAAGCAAGGATGTAATGCTGAGGCTTTATAAGACACTGGTGAGACCTCAACTGAAGTATTGCAAGCAGTTTTGGGCCCCTTATCTAAGAAAAGATGTGCTGGCATTGGAGAGGGTTCAGAGGAGTTTCAAATGATTCAGAGGAAGAAAAGAGTTAATGTATTTGCAGTGTTTGATGGCTCAAGCCTGTACATGCTGGAGTTTAGAAGAATAAAGGGGGTGGGGGAATTTCATTGCAACGTATTGAATATTGAAAGGCCTGGAGAGAGTGGATGTGGAGGGGATGTTTCCTGTAGTGGGTGAGTCTAGCACCAGAGAGCACAGTCTCAGAATAGTAGGACATCACTTTAGACAGCAATAGAGGCTAAGTTATTGGGGTATATTTATAGCAGAGCTTGATAGATTCTTGATTAATCAGGGATCAAAGGTTATGGGGAAAAGGTAGGAGAATGTGGTTGAGAGGGTAAGTAAATCAGCCATGATCAAATGATGGTATAGTCTCAACAGGCCAAATGTCCTATGTCTGCTTCTATGTCTTACGGTCTGTCTGCAGTGGACAAGCATGAGAAACCAGGAGCTGGGTGATTGCTATTCAGTCTTTGACTGACGAGACCAGTTGGCAGGAGCTGCAACTATTTACCACACATTAAATTGCTTTCCTGTCCTTCATCGACTCTGGGAACCTGATTGGCCGTGAGGTGACGTGTTAGTGGGCAGCAGTTGCCTTGGGGACGAGTTAACGAGATTAATTAATTGCGGCAGTAAATGGAGAGTCTGTGGTAGCAGATTGTCTTCAGTCCTGCTCAGTCAGGTCTGGACAAGTTGAGGTTGAACTGGTTAGAGTTTGGGAAACCTTTCAACTCTCTGCTCAGTAGCAGTGAGGGAGAACAGACGGAGGCGTGTAGTTCTCAGCACATTACCCGGAGTTAGGGCATCACGTTTCAGCCATATCTCGTCACCCAGTCACAGAGTGAAGAAATTTATAGATCAAACTCAAAGTTCAAAGTAATTTTTTGTCAGACTGCATATGTCACCATATACTACGCTTGAGATTTATTTTCTTTCAGGCATTCACAGTAAATAGAATGAAACACAGCAGGATCAATGAAAAACTGCACACGACCAATGTGTAAAAGACAACATATTGTGCAAATGCAAAAAGAAAACCAAAATAATAATAATAAATAATACTGAAAACACGAGTCGCATAGTCTTTGAAAGTGAGTCCGTAGGTTGTGGAATTAGTTCAGTGTTGAGGTGAGTGTAGTTATCCACACCAGTTTGGGAGCCTTGTGACTCAGGGGTAATAACTGTTCCTGAACCTAGTGGTGCGGGATCTAAGGCTCCTGTACCTCCATCCCAATAGCATCAGTGAAAAGAGAGCATAGTCTGTGAGGTGGCCTTACCTCGCCCCACCACTGATGAACTGAGAAGAGACAAATTGTTTCTATCAATGGTGGTGACAGGAACGTGGGGACAGGACTCTCTGGGCAAGAGGTGCGGTGCAAATGTAAGGGAGGACTCGTACCCACAGCGAGCCCTGACTACATGGAGGAAGATGGAAGTGGATTAAAGATTAGATGAGCTTTTTAGATCATAAGACCATAAGACTTAGGAGCAGAATTAGGCTAATCATCGACCTGCTCTGCTGTTCCATCATGGCTGATTTATTATCCCTCTCAACCCCATTCTTCTGCTTTCTCCCCATAACTTCTGTCATCCTGACTAATCAAAAACTTCTGCTTTAAATATACCCATTGCTTAGCCTCCACAGCCATTCATGGCAATGAATTCCACAGTTTCTCCACTCTCTGGCGAAAGAAATTCCTCCTCATCTCTGTTCTAAATGGATGTCCCTCTATTCTGAGGCTGTGCCCTCTGGTCCTAGACTCACCCACTTCTGTAAACAACCTCCCCACATCCACTCCATCCAGGCCTTTCAATCTTCAACAGATTTCATGAGTTCCCCTCTCATTCTTCTAAGTGCCAGTGAGTACAGGCCAGAGCCATCAAAGGCTCCTCATACTTTAACCCTTTCACACCTGGGTGCATTCGCATGAACCTCCTCGGGACCCTTTCCAACGCCAGCACGTCTTTTCTAAGATAAGGGGTCACAGAGAGAGCTGGCTTTGTAACAGCTTTATGCTACGTGCAACACCACAGAGACACCCCAGTCACCGAAACCGCCCAAAACACCCAAATCACCCCAGTCACCCAAACAGCAACACGACTGGATATAACGCCACCGAGACCCCCAGTCACCCAAACCGCAACATGACTGGATATAACGCCACCGAGACCCCCCAGTCACCCAAACCGCAACACGACTGGATATAACAGCACCGAGACCCTCCAGTCACCCAAACCGCAACACCACTGGATATAACAGCAACGAGACCCCCCAGTCACCCAAACCGCAACACGACTGGATATAACAGCACCGACACCCCCCAGTCACGCAAACCGCAACACGACTGGATATAACGCCACCGAGACCCCCCAGTCACCCAAACCGCAACACGACTGGATATAACGCCACCACCACCGCCCAGTCACCCAAACCGCAACACGACTGGATATAACGCCACCGAGACCCCCTAGTCACCCAAACCGCAACACGACTGGATATAACGCCACCGAGACCCCCCAGTCACCCAAACCGCAACACAACTGGATATAACAGCACCGAGACCCCCCAGTCATCCAAACCGCAACACAACTGGATATAACACCACCGAGACCCCCCAGTCACCCAAACCGCAACACGACTGGATATAACAGCACCGAGACCCCCCAGTCACCCAAACCGCAACACCACTGGATATAACAGCACCGAGACCCCCCAGTCACCCAAACCGCAACACCACTGGATATAATGCCACCGAGACCCACCAGTCACCCAAACCGCAAAACCACTGGATATAACAGCACCGAGACCCCCAGTCACCCAAACCGCAACGCGACTGGATATAACGCCACCGAGACCCCCCCCAGTCACCCAAACCGCAACACGACTGGATATAACAGCACCGAGACACCCCAGTCACCCAAACAGCAACACGACTGGATATAACGCCACCGAGACACCCCCAGTCACCCAAACCGCAACACGACTGGATATAACAGCACCAAGACCCCCCAGTCACCCAAACCGCAACACCACTGGATATAACAGCACCGAGACCCCCCAGTCACCCAAACCGCAACACGACTGGATATAACGCCACCGAGACCCCCCAGTCACCCAAACCGCAACACGACTGGATATAACGCCACCGAGACCGCCCAGTCACCCAAACCGCAACACGACTGGATATAACGCCACCGAGACCCCCCAGTCACCCAAACCGCAACACGACTGGATATAACGCCACCGAGACCCCCCAGTCACCCAAACCGCAACACGACTGGATATAACAGCACCGAGACCCCCCAGTCATCCAAACCGCAACACGACTGGATATAACGCCACCGAGACCCCCCAGTCACCCAAACCGCAACACGACTGGATATAACAGCACCGAGACCCCCCAGTCATCCAAACCGCAACACGACTGGATATAACACCACCGAGACCCCCCAGTCACCCAAACCGCAACACGACTGGATATAACGCCACCGAGACCCCCCAGTCACCCAAACCGCAACACCACTGGATATAACAGCACCGAGACCCCCCAGTCACCCAAACCGCAACACGACTGGATATAACGCCACCGAGACCCCCTAGTCACCCAAACCGCAACACGACTGGATATAACGCCACTGAGACCCCCCAGTCACCCAAACCGCAACACGACTGGATATAACGCCACTGAGACCACCCCAGTCACCCAAACCGCAACACGACTGGATATAACGCCACCGAGACCCCCCCAGTCACCCAAACCGCAACACGACTGGATATAACAGCACCGAGACCCCCCAGTCACCCAAACCGCAACACCACTGGATATAACAGCACCGAGACCCCCCAGTCACCCAAACCGCAACACGACTGGATATAACGCCACTGAGACCACCCCAGTCACCCAAACCGCAACACGACTGGATATAACGTCACCGAGACCCCCCAGTCACCCAAACCGCAACACGACTGGATATAACAGCACCGAGACCCCCCAGTCACCCAAACCGCAACACGACTGGATATAACAGCACCGAGACCCCCCAGTCACGCAAACCGCAACACGACTGGATATAACGCCACCAACACCGCCCAGTCCCCCAAACCGCAACACGACTGGATATAACGTCACCGAGACCCCCCAGTCACCCAAACCGCAACACGAC